>NW_010146129.1:0-34616 GCF_000699245.1 Pterocles gutturalis
CACAGAACTGCACAGGCAGAGCAGCCGGACACAGGCACACTCAGACACCCTGTGACACGTAACAGGCAGGGAGAAGGGCAGCACCCCGGCTGCTGCGGCATGCACCAGTCATGGGACACAAACATCCACCCGCTGGCCCGAGAAGCGTGGGCAGGCGCACTTTGAGCTTGACAGACACACACGCTGGCCTAAAATAATGTGACTGTTGTTACCGAACTGGCACGTACCCTGTTGACAGGCACATACGTACCCTGTCCTGGTGGCCTGAGATACCCGAGACCATTCTGGCGAGGGAACGTGCGCACCCACGCGTACACTCACACACTGACCTGAACAAACACAGGACTGGCCTGCGAGACAGACGAGGTGTGTGGAGCTGTGTCACAGGGACAGGTCTATGTGCCCACTTCCCTGGTGTGACAGGCGAGCAGACAGTGCCTGGCACCCATAACCCCATACGAGAGCCACACACTAGGCTTGACTTTTTCTGTAGCGCGTGTCCTCTAGCTCCAGGCAGTGCCATGTCCTTGAAAAAGCAATTTGAAAAGAGTAAGCTTACAGACTAGCCTGAGGCCCGTGCAGCCGTGTTAGTACGAGGCATATATATGCACATGCACGCACAGAAGCAAAACACCAGCAGAACACCCCAGGTCACAGCTTCAGACAGGAGGAACTGCACCAGCTGCTGCTTGCTCCTCCCAGCAAGTGCGTGTGTGTGAGTCCCACCGAAAGAGCAAGTGACAGAAATTCAGCATTTTCAAGTGACACATTCCTTCTCTTACACTGTGGCTCAGATGAGCTACTTTGATATACATGAGATCACACAAACGCATTGTGTATGCGGTGGCCGAAATGCAGAAAGGTACTCATACAGTCTGTTACTCTGGTATAAGGATAAAAAGAAAGTACTGGAATACTTGAATGAACTCCTGAGAAATAAAATATAGCAGCATGTACTGCCCATTTCAAACATGGATGTGTGGGCTCTATATGTCTGTGCATGTATCCGTATACACAAACATCTACCCGTGCATATACACGTATATGTGTGCGTTTACATATGTGCGTGTGTAGAACATATTCCAGGCTCCAGCACCTTGTAAGCATTCATAGTGGCAAACAGAGTGAACATTTGCTCTACTTAATTTCTAGCATTTGCAGTATTTCCTCCAGGAAAAGGAGGTAGAGAAGATTTAACACTCTGTATGCTCCAGCTGAGTATTTAGCATCGGTCAGTGGAGGTGAGAAATATGGAAGAGAAAACTGGAAGGGAGCTGCTGGTATTTGAGCTCTTTCCCCCACTACTGCAGTCAACTAAATCATACAACAACTCGCTGTTCCTACTGGGTAACTGTTCCAGAGCTGTTCTAGTTAGAAACCTCTGCTAATTTCCATCCTTCTAACCAATTTATATCCATATGTTCTGTGCTGATGTTGCCATTTAGTTTAAATACATCTTTGTCTCCCTTTCCTATGTATGTATTTGTAGAAGGAATTACATGCAGTTTCTGTCTTTGTTTTGCTTGGCAGAAAAAGGCAAGATTTTTTACTCTTCTCCTCAGGCAGTTCTCATCTGCCTGCCCTCCACCTGTTCTGAATTTGGTTCGTGTTTCTTGAGTATGGGCGGCTAGAATTGTACATGTTGGTTCACGTCAAACTCCCTAGTACCCTCTACACTAGAATTAATGTCTTCTCCTTTCAGCTGGAAATATCTCACCTACGACGTTCCTGGACTTGTCAAGTTTCACATATGTGACAGAAGTCAGCTCCTCTCCCACGCTTCTGCTGGTATCTCACGCACTGAAGCGCTGTTACCTCTTTCCACCATTGACTCTTCACATGCACAATACAGCTACTTGGCATTTCACATATATATTTGCACGTGCAACCTAACATGGCCTGAAACACAAGCCTCCAGCTCAGGTTGCAGAATTTTGCATTATAGAATTTTAACCTTTACTTTTATTTTGACCATTATTTCAGTTGTAAAGGTGGAAGGTTACTGCTGAAGTCTTTTAAGACTTTTGGTTCCTGTGGTCTAATATGCAGCAAATGTCTGTCCACAACTCCTCAAGTGCAGGCTTTACACCAAATCTCTGGGCTTCTTGCCCTGGTACCAGCCAGTCTAGAGCTGCCCAGTGTCCCAGACCAGCCGAGCTTGAATTTGTTCCACCTGATATGGGGAACTGGCCATGTTTCTCTTCATAGCCACACATTGACAGCTCATAGACCTCATCTGGAAAACTTCTGCACTGGTCTATTGTCTCTTCAATTATTTGCAGCCAGCCTGGTCCTGCTATGCAACAGAAATTCTTGTTAATGACTTAAACTTCTCTTTACCTGATACTTTACCCCCTTTGTAATTGTAACTCACCCCATACTCTGCACCATGTTGAGTGTCTTAATGAAGTCCATGTCTACTGCATTTGTGTATGTTGATAGCTGGCAAAGGAAACCGGTGCCAGAATGATCTGTTTCTACTTTTGCTCATCCCTTTTGTACTTTATCCCAGTTTCATTCCCCTCCAGGCTTTTGTTTTCTTTCTAAATTTCCTCTAAAGCTTTCCTTTCTGTTCCATCAAATATTTCAGATTTTATTTTGCTGTTTAATAAAAAAATCATTTAGTCCATTAACTAATAAAAATTGTGTTGTCTTATTGTGGAATAAATATTTGTCGGGCATTGTGTTTGTGCTTGTTTTTACAATTTGAAAACATGAGCACCAAGGACAGCAAAATGTAGCAGCGCTGGCCTTCAGTTCCCTCACAGACACACCAATTCATCTCAAAACTCACGGTTTACGAGTCAGCTCCACACAGACAGAATATAAAAATAACCTTTGCTGCAAGAAATACATATTATTGGTGCTGTTCCTCTCCAGGAGAAGCTGTATACAGCTACAGTTTGAAGCCAGAAAGGATACCAGAGTTATATTTTTAAAATTATTTTCTTGGCATTTAGCATTGCCATTCTTGCATTTTTTTTTCTCTTTACGAAACTCTACACTTATTATCTACCGTAAGAACTCCAATATTTTCCCAGAGTAATGTTATTGCTGTGCTTTTGGTTGGTTGATTGGTTTTGGTTATGCTCTGTTTTTTTAAAAGCAAATAATCCTGGCATGACTATATGTAAATTGCGCTGCTTAAGGACAGTATCTAGCCTTTTTAACAGGAGGTGACAGTGTTTTCAGGTATTTGTACTTTGTGGTTGTCAACCAGTTGTGTGTTAATAACTTTAATATCATATCTCCAAAGTGACTGGCTTGCTGAAGAATGCCGCACTTTTTTGTGCAAAGAAAGGTGCAGTTTCTCTGCTCTTAATAGCCCAAAAGTATTCTAAAGTATTCTGTGTTTTTCTTTTTATGTTATTTCATATTTATCAATTTTTAAGATTTTTTAAAATGTTCTCTTCAGCATTTCTTTAATCAGATCTGCTGTCATTCTGAGATGGTTAGAATCTCCAGCTGCATTTTCTTTCCAGTGCCAACAATGTCCATTTCCACAAACTGTTTCATATGAAAAAATTACTGAACACTTTGCAAAAAACCCTAGTTGACCAGGGGAACACTTCTCTATAAAAATTCAAAACATGTATCTCAGCATAGAAATAATATGAAGCAATTGATGACTTGAAGTGCTTTATTCTTCTTCTTATACCAATTTAAAAACAAACTCAAGTCCAATTAAATAAATGGATTTAAATCCATTTTGATGTGTGACATGGAAAAAAAATTTAAATATTCAGGGTAAGTTTTGCTCAGATAAAAGCAAATGCTTGACTTTTAAATTGAGTTATACATGAAATTAACAGGGAGGGCATGCAGAGTGACATGAGACTTGCAAGGGCTGCAGGTATGCAGTGTCCCTGTCCCCTGTGAGATACCAGGTGCTGGGTACACCAAAAAGAAGGGAATGAAGGGAAAAGAAGAGAATGAACCATTAGCTCAGTAATCAGTATCAGTATCTCAGAGGAGCTCCCTGTTCCTCAGCTCTTCCATTAAAACCAATTCACCTGACAATAATTGGCCTTTGTAATTTCACAGGAAAACTTCCAAGGCTCCTCATATAAAAAACCACAGTGCTTTTTACTTTAGGGCAACTAATAGGAGCAAAATATGTCCAAAATATGTCCGCATGATTAAAGCAGTGCACTTTAGATTTCCTGCAGAATAAATTAACCAAAACTGGAAATATGTCCACATGATTAAAGCAGTGCACTTTACATTTCCTGCAGAATAAATTAACCAAAACTGTACTGTTTCTTTTCAGAATTACATTTTTACCAAAAACTTGTTTGTTTGCAGCTCTGATAAAAATATGGAATTGGTGCAAAAGCACATGAAGAACTATACTGGGAGAGTAGTAAAGAATGATTTATCTGGACAAAATGCACATCAAATCATAAAGGCTCTGTTTGTGGTTCAGACTTTTTCTGTTTCCATGAAAGACTTGGAGTGTGCAATATAAAGTGCATATATTGAGTGTGCAGATGGCATGAAGCTGGAAGCAACAAGAATCATGCTGGAGAGCAGGATGCTTCTCTGAATAGGAGTCAAAATGTTATATGGTTGCAAAAGAAGTCAAACATCATACTGAGATGGAAGAACAATGAGATCCATTTGAATAAAATCTAGAAGAGAGATACAAATGCATGTACACAGTTTGGAAAACCCTAGGATGAAAAAACTGCAAGGGCTGGGGTTGTTTAGTCTGGGAAAAAAAAGAGCAGAGGTGACATGGTAACAGCCTCCAAATATGTAAAAGGCTGCTGCAAATTAAAATGGGATGGTATCACGTTTTTCTGTGGTCGATAGGATGAAATGAAGAGTTTACGTCTTTTATTAGACTAACCAACTGGTCTGATAAATGTGGACAAACTTGAAAGCATATAAAGCTTTATTAAGATTGAAACAGAAGCTGAGACTAAGACCAGCTTTGCTCCAACACTACTTCTAAGGATAGTATTTTAGCACAGCAGCATTTTAGCACCATCAGCAGTTTGTCCAGGCTGCAGGATTCCTGTGTCCTTGGGCATTTTTGAGAAGATATTAAGCAAAAATCATTCAGCATTAACTGTTTTGAGTTACTAACTGTGTAAGTCCCAGTGCTGTAGGTCTCTTCTGAAGACTTTGGCCCAAAACCTCAAAAAGTACATATCCACCAGGTCGAATACTTAAGCAACACTTAAAAAGCTGCTCAGCTGCCCCCCAAATCTGCAATCCCGTGCATGTCTGTGGGTGGGCACATGCCATTTATCCCACAGTTCAGCTCGTTGTGCCAAGCTCTGCAACAGGTCTCGTGTCAGGTATTCTGCTTTGCTACCAGGTCCCTCCCTCATGAACAGTGAATGTGTAAAGTAGAAAAAATGCCCCACAAAATTGTATTTGGGCTGTCACCACAGACTGGCTGAGGAGTGAAGGGTTTCAGCTGTGATGCAACAGATACCGGTTCAGTCTGTGTTTTTCCCCTGGCTAGAGATGTGAGGAGGAACTTTACTCTCTGGCATCCTAGGATGAGCCCCCTAATAAGTGAATTATGGAGCATCTTTCTCTGCCCAAAAAATAATCAAGCTGGTACCAAAACTGCAGGCTTCTTCACATTATTTCAACTGAGTAAATAATACCCACAGAAAGAAGATTGCATGAAGTCTGTGGAAAGATTTAAAAACACATTTTAATGAAATGAGCTCAGTTTGAATCACCTCTCCACCCAATGTAATGAGTTGGAGATTCTGCAGGGGGATGTGTATTTTAAAAAGAGACTAAAGGAGCATTGTGATATGGTTATGCTCTTTTACGCCTGTGAGAGCATGACCTGAAGCCTGCCAGGCTCCAGGTGAAAGACTGTGGCAAACTCATCGAACTATGGGGCATGGGGTCAAGCTTTTTTTTTTTTTTTAAATCTTCAGAGTTTTCTAGAATTCATGTGGAATTCACTTCACTGCTTAACAGTTTTGTATTGTCAGATGCAATTAAAAAGCTTTTTCACATTTATTCAACATCTTCTTTAAGAGACGAAAAGCCAGAGACTCTGTCCTTGCAGTTGTACCTGAAAATAATGCCACTAAAATAAAATAAAAACACCAAGACTGTATTCAGAATCAGCACAGGAGAAGCAGTTGCTTGGGGTCTTATTTGCTGGTACGTGATTTAAAACCACAGCTAGTAAGCTTCACAGATTCAGGTACATTTGTTTATCTCCATTTGCTAAAATGAACATATCCAAAAGTGAAATACGTCCTGGAGTACAAATACATACTTGAGTACAATGCAGGTATAAGTAAACTCTGCGTTGAAGGTTGCACTTGTCCTTAATACACAGCTTTAAAACCATTGTTACATGCTTTAAAAAAAAACAATTACAAGCAATAAAACAGTATCCAAGTAAGCAGCAAGCTTTTAGCGGCAGAAAATTTGCTTATTTCCCCAGCTCTGGAAGACTTGATGCTTTTACTATTGCAAGACCAATTTATGCTGATGACATTTTATCATATATCAATTTTTTACTTACAGCCAAATGAATAAGACCCGTGTGAGTAGAGACAATAAGAATTTTGCCAGAGAAAAGCTCTTGTGTCTGACCCTGAATATATCAACATAAGAAATTTGACTGGGGTTCTGCTTTTGCAGGTGGTTTCTATACATAAAGATGGTGGTTATGCTGTGGAACTCCTGTACTGTTCATTAACATTTACTTTCTCTTCATCTTTTAATAGCATTTCATTTTCTGCTGCAGGTACAGTATTACAGCTATATACATAAATTCTCACCAGATATTTAGCTGCGCATTTACATATTTTGTTCCTAAGTGGTTTTATTCTGTTGCTTACTCTGGTCATTACCTGTGTCCCCAAATTTGCATTAGAAGCAGCACATTTTTCCACTTGGTTAGCTAAAGAAACATCTGTATGTTATTTCTCTTGAAATAACATATAGAATTGGCCTTTGCAAGTATTTGATATAATTTTCCTGAATAATTTAAATGCCCAGTAATGGAAGCTGCTGCAACAGAAGCTGAAGAAAATAAAGCAGGATAGTTGCTTAATGCATTATGAGGCATGGAAAAAAAATCTTAATGCAAAGACATATGTAAACAAGTTCAGAGGAGTTAAAAAAATCCCCTGGATATCTGAGTCCCTGGAATCAGCAGGAGCCTGTCACCGAACCTTTTTAGGAAATCCTATCTTAAATTTTATTCACGGGAAAGCTGTTTTTAATATGTGGAATCAAGTAGGATATTGCTCTGTTCTCTTAATCGTGCCATACTTTTGAATTTTGATAACAATTTCTGACTCAGCTTGGTTCTCAGCAGTTTTCAGTAGCTGCAAGCCTTCCTTTGTAATCCGTTCATAATACATCAGTGAGGGGTGCCTCTGCCTTCACGTCTTCTTTTTGAGCTCGGGAGAGTGAGCTTATTGCCTGCTGCAAGAAGCTTTGCTGCTGTGTGCTGTCCGAGGCAGAGCTGTCATCTGCAGAGAAATGATCCTCAGACAACTGGATAAACCAGATATTGACACTGACAGAGCATGTGACCAGAGTTAAGGTCAGAGATTCAGAGGCTGTAGGATTGGGGCCTTAAAAGATTTATGCACAGGATTACCCTGTGTGCTGTGTATCACTGGCTTCAAAGGAGATACCTGCAAGTTAAAGGTGCACTTAATTCTTCGTGGAACCAGGCCTTGATAATCCTGTAAGCACATGCTAATAGGGTTTCACCAGATATGCTGTCTTTTCATTCCCTCCTTCAGAAAATAAATGCAGTTACTTAATTTGACAATTATGAGACCAAGGAAAAGGTTTATACACAGACTGAATAATGCTAAGATGAGGTTCAATGTCGTGCCGTGCCAGACCTGATACTCTCTATAATGTCACCATATCCCGACGCAGATAAAAATAGATTTAAAAAATGCCTGATTCTCATCGACATCAGTGCTACACACAGTTTTCTAAAATAAGTACTGAAAAATAATTCAGAGTCTAAATCCTCTCTCGTGTTTAAGTTTATATCCCAAGAATTAAATCCATCTTCTCAGAAAGCACAAAAATTTATGACAGTTACACCGAAAGGGTACATTAAAAGTGTAGAAGGTTCTTCTGATCTGGTGCTCCTTCTCTTCACAGGGTTGAAACACACCTTTAATAAAGCTGAATGTTGATTTATAATTTTATTTTACTATATATTAAGTTACTTTTCCCTGTTTATAGCAAAAAGGTTTATTGTTTTAATCTGCAGTTTTACACTAAGGATGGTATGATTGCAAAGCACATAAAACATATTTGCAGTACAGCTTGTCAGGACAATATTGAAAACTTTGTTTTGGTTAGTTTTCAATTATTTTTATGTATTTTTAAAATGTATTTCTAAAGATGAGTAACTGTGAAAGAGGAGCTAAAAGAAGGCCATTTTTTTTAGACACCAGATACAAGGAAAAACAGTCTTCCAAGGGGTGAGCATCTACTGCAATATTTACTTGAACTCCACTCAGATTTACCTCATGCCATTTTTGCAGTGGTTCTCTGAAGAATCAAGAATCGTAACCAAATGTTATTGGCAGAAATCCTAAAGAAAAGTGGATGTCAAGTATTTTCCAAAATAATACTTTAAAATATACGTATGCCGCTGTCAGCACTAGAAATGCTTCACACCCAGGTAGACCCAGCACAGCAAACGTTTTTCTGCATTTATGTTAATCAGCCATTCTTCAGCAAAGCACAGACACCCCTCTAAGCCTGCTTTAAGGAACCAGACTTCTAATAAGAAAAAAACAGATGTTGTGGTAACAGTAACACGTGACACATCTTACCTAACACAGTGACACAGTGGAGCTTGAAGTTCAAGTATGTGCAGCTTTCTGTACCCCTAAAAGTCTTCCAACAACTACTGAGAGCAACAGCAGGATATCACTCACCTCTAAGCAAACTGGCAGTAACTTGCTCATTGGGAGTTATATTTTGCCTAACATCCCTATCATGGTTTCTTCTGATCATTCACATGCACTTGAAACTTGATGTCTTACTATACTATCTGCCTGATAACTACATCATCCGTGGCTAAATAACTCTCAATTGTATTAGATCAGCCACAGATAAACAGATTATTTCTTCCTAATTACCAAAAGACTCAGTAATAAAAGCAGAATTAATTTTTGTTAAAGGTACTGCTCTTTCCATACTCTCCCTTTAGCCTCTTCGCATCTTCTTCTTTAAGCTGTTTCTTCCTTTTCTCAGACTTCGCAGCTTTCTCCTTCCTTTCTTGATTTTCCTGCATTTAGAAAGAATAACAAGTTAAAAAAAAAAAAAAAAAAAGAAGCATTACTGAAGGAAAAGCTGGTTAAGAAACTCTCAATTTGCAATTAATAGATATTCTGAATATGCCCTATATACATTTACATCTCTCAGGTGCTGAGGTTTGAGGGTAAATAGTGGAACAGAGCTTTCTGGTCGGTCCCTTTGGCCTTCTCCACGTGATGATGTTACCAGCAAACTATTTCATTAACTTTAACTGCAACTTTTGACTAGGGACTGAAACACATTCTTCTTAATTAGTCCCTTTGTCCACAAAACAGAACATTAGTTTAACTTAATTAGCATTCTAGAGATTTGTCCCATAGCAACCTTGATTTTGTATTGTTTGTATTCAGGGATTTCTACCAGAAATTTCAGGAACTCTTCAACTGTGTTAAAAAGCAATTCACAGTTTCTCTTCAGGCACCCATTAAATTTGCCAGCTGTATTTCTGCACTGGCCTTCAGTGGCAGAGTCCAAGCAGGATGTCTGTTGGTACCAGTCAAACAACTGCCAGGATGGCATAAATCCTGTTGGGATTTACACAGACAGCCAGGACTCTGATTTCCACAGAGGTGCTAGTACAGGGATGATATGATTAACAGAGGAAGGGAAAGAAATGGAACAATTACACATAGTAAGGGAAGACCTTTACTCAGCGGAAGAGTATTTCTGGGTTTTGATAAATAGCACAATCATAGGAGAGGGCTGCTCTGAACAACTGGGGTAACTGTATCAGAACATCAAGATGACAAAAGCTGTTTTCTTAAAAGCTTATACAGTCTTTGTTCCTGAGCTGCAATCATCATCAGAACGTTGCCATCACCACCAGGAAGCTTGCCTGCTTTTGATTGCGACCAGTCAGTAGCTAATCTACGTGTTGTAGGTAGATCAGTGGTTATTGGGCCTGCTGTCTTAGAGATTTGTGATGTTAAGAGGAGGGCACTGCTGTGTCATAGTACAAAATTTAATAATGTCCAGGAAGATGTTGATCATTTGATGCAGATAGGATTCTTGATGAGACATGTCTGGTCTCCTATGCAGAGAGTTTTGCAGCAGAAAAGACATGTTCCCATTATAGCGATAGATTTGGTTGATTGCTACGGATCACCTGCCACTGTTTCCATAAGATTGGCTGAAGAAGTCCCAGGAAACATCCACAAGTTTCTTAGATCCTTTATAGAAAGTAAAAGCCTAGGATACTTTGATCCAAAGAAATTTCCAGACAGATAAATAAAACTTGTGAACATTAACAGAGTTAGTCTCTCTGAAATATAGGAGCATTATAGGTGCAAGGTCATGAGGACCTTCACTGGATGCTTAGAAAAGGAGAGAAAAATGGTTTACTCTTGACAAAGGAAGAAAAGGTTATATTTGCCCTGAATGGAGGGTGCTTCTGAAAGAATGAGGTGCAGGTGGTGAGGTTTTATGGAGAGGTTAGAAGCCTTTCATCACTGTGTGCCTCCTAAGTGCTTGCCTGATAATTTAGCATAATGTCTTTGAGATATTATGGCTGCTGAGAGACTTGCAGATATGTGGCTCCTAGGATAATGTCTCTATGTAACACACCACAAGAAATAAAGGAGGTGAATTCAGAAATGCATTGTTCTGCTACTTGAGCAGCACACACACAGTACTGAGAACAAACCGAAACACATTATAAATTTATGGATTGAGCAAGCCTAAACAGAGTTGTTAAGAGACATTTTTTAAAAATATATACATAACAATTTGACACAAACACACTGTTAACAGAGTTTCTTCAACACAAGAACGCCCAACAAGGTAAAGTGGTAGCAAGGCAGAGGAATGAATATTCACAATCCTTTCTCCATTTCCTGGATTACTGAAGGCAGTAATGGATGAGATGAAATGAATCTGTATGGATGAGATTAAATGAAAGAGGGGTGTCACTTTGGATTTGCACTTTGCCGTACATTAGATACTTGCCTGATCTTTGAATTAAAAGATGCTCCATGACAACTGTTTATCCCCACACTAAAGCAGATCCTGTTCCCACACCATATGCACCCTCCTGAGGAGCAGCTGCTCCAGCTCAGTTATCCCAGGGGAGCACTCAGAGGAACTATCCCTGCACAGAGCTGTCTGTATAACCTCTGTCATCAACTAAGTACTTCCTAGAGCAGATTTTGTTTAACATTTTTTCTCCTTTTCCTGAGATCAGACAGGCTCTTTGCTGGGAGCTCCCCTCTTTGAACAGCTGCAAGTGCTAAGGGAAATCAAATGTTTCTCCCAATCCCCTTTAATCACACAGTGTTTCTTTTCCCTGCAATTCTACAACTCAATTCTCAGTGTATTTCCAATTCTGTTTTTTTTTAATCTTTGAGCTGGGAAGCTATTTTCTCCCCATCTCCTTCCTCCTGCCATCTGCTTCTTTTATTTTTTGAAAATTGGTGAAGCAGTCATCAGCCCTGGGTGATGAGCTGGCTCATTTTCACTGTGTCAGTTTTGGGGATCATTGGAGTGTTTGAGAAACTTTTTTTTTTTTTTTCACTTTTTCAAGTAGATGGAAAGGAAGAGGGCAGATTCTTATTACAGTAATTTAATTTGTGTAGCTCAGTTTTTGTTGCCTGAGGGATAAGAGACCAGAAAGAACCCTCAAGGAAGAGAGAAGGACTTGGAACAAAGAAGTAACAAAACCAGAATATCTCTAGGTAAACTTAGGAGCCAGGAAGGATCACTATTTATCAAAATTATTCCCTTTCTTTTTTTGATGTGAGAATGGAGAGATAGCACTAATGATTTTGGTAGTGGTAAGAGACCTGCTTTACACAGAAGACTCATATCAAAAGAAAAGTTACACCTTAGCTTTAAAGCTTATGTCAAAGGGCACTGAAAAGAGATGATGCATGGGGCCAATTCTAGTGTAAAAATCAAAATCACAGAACAAAAAGATGCTTTAAAAATTAAAACCTTCAACTCTTCAGCATGTTTCAAGCTGTTTCAAGTACAGACAGTATCCTTACTACAGTGACAGGGAGAAAGCAAGGCAAGAAGGGAGAGGAGATTACATTATAGGAGGTAACGCAATGGAGGTAACAGAGAGGCATACAATAGGGATAACATCTGGGTACCTCTGAGGTGAGTGGCATCTGAGAAATGGGACCAAAAATAGGATGAAAGAGAGTTTACATGTTGGGTAGATAAAAATAAGCTTTTTTTTCTAGTTGCTCCAGCCTGTGGCATCCAAAATAGGTTAAATCTTCTGCAGCTGTACTAGGACACTACATAACCTTTATTGGGACTGTTTCTTAAAAGAACTGCAGTTGCTGGATTTACCCTTCCCAGCAATTTTCTAGCAGTTCTCCATAGATGCTGGGCCATGATGTTCTTGACTCTCTTAATTCTTTCCTTCCTGCCTAGAGTTTTAGGAACTCTAAGGGTCAAGTGTATTGCCAAACGATCTGTGGTTTGCAGGGTTTATTTTACAGACTGTGGTGCTATCACATAATTTTGGAGCCTGGGTAAATGTATTGCTTGCAAAATTGAAGTCAAATGCCTCACAAGAGGGGCAGGTAGTGGGAACATTACAGGATATCTTTTTCATCTTTAATTTCCCAGCATTTCCTCAGAAGCTCCTTTGTTTTGATCTGAAACTAGGATGTGCCTTAAAGCACTCCTTCAGCCTCTTTTGCCTTGACATTGCCCTGCATACGTGTCCGTATTCTCACAATACTTCTCTAATGTGGATGATTCCTTCTCTAGAAGGCAAATCCAGTCTTGGGCTTTGCTGGCATCAGCACAGGAGTGGGTGATTGTTGGTGTTAAAATATATAAATGTGAAGCCGCTATCACCTGGCATTAGGAAAACCCTAGAGCAAGTACATTAGTTCACGTGCGAAGTATGCAGTAGGGGAAGCAAAATGGATGTTCACTGGAAGCTTACTAATTGGGAGGTGATCGACACAACTTTCATGGTGAAGCTGCTATTTTCTTCCTCCCTACTGCAAGGAGTGAAGTATAAACTAAGAAAGTGACAAATATAGTCTCTTGGGAGATTTGTCATTCGTAGGGAACACAAAACATCCTGTCATGAACTAACTAGTACAATGAAATACCTACATGTGAATTTATCTTCCAGTTAGGTTTTGCCCATTAGCAAAGCCTGTAAAGCACATCAGGTTCCTTCTTTTTTCTCATGCCACTAAACTCCTATGGCATTGAGGCCCGACTAATAAATTTACAGTGAGAACAACAACTTGGAGGGTTCTTAGTTCTCCATAGCAAAAAACAAACAAACAAAAACCAACAAAAAAAACCCCCAACAAAACAAAACCCAAACAAACCCAAACCCACATTTTATATTTGGCCACATCCTCATATTTTGCTGCACATGGCAAGTAAATTGACAGTTGTAGCCAGTGTTTAGGTAGCCCAGGTTGGAGAAAAAAAAAAAAAAAAAAAAAAAAAAAGGAAGTTCTTGCTTACTTAAAAAAAAAAAAGTTCTCAATCTATTTTTAAACAGTCACAAATGCAAACCACCTGTAAGGCCTTGAGGAAGAGCCCTCTGAAGGTTTTCATTGTGTTAAATACATCTTCCAAAGACAATTTACTTCGGTCTTCACAAAGATAATCAGCAAGTTCTTCCTTCTTCTTTTCAATGGTGGTAAATTCCTTCTGCAGATTCTTTGATGCATCGAGACTGCCCTGAGATACAGTTTGCAACATGATTTATGTATATTAAGTGGCATAATCTAAGCTGCCCAGAAAACTCAAGCCAGTTAACACAGACCAATCAATTTTTAAAAAACTGTCAGTTAAGATTGGTTCACAATGTGTGGTATTTTCTTTTTAATTGAACCATTTGCACTTCCCCTGGTTTCATCTGGTCCAGAGAGGCTCATTGTATGTTGCCACTTTCATCATATCAACCATGTGTAAGTTTGGTGTAACCTGGGATGACTGATCAAGGGAGGCACAGCACCAGGTGCTGGTTTGAGACAGACCCTGTTTTGAGAACATGAAGAGCTAGGATGTTTGGAAATATGCACAAAGCCCCCATATTGCAAATCTGTTCACTTTTTCACCCCCCCCAGAGAACACTGAGACAAAATATGTTTCTGCACTGCACTGTACACATCTATAGTTGCATTCTACATTTCATTTTTAGGGGCTTCCTTTCTTTTGCCCACACAGAAAGCTGACTGGTCCTCAGCGGTTTCCTTATCATGATACCACATTACAGAAGTGGAGGAAAATTTGGGATGCTCCTTCCAGCAAGGTGCAAAGGGAGTGTGGTTATGACCCCTTTCCCATAGAGCTCTGTGTCCATTTGCAGCCTGAATTACAGCACCTTTGAGAAGAGATTTAAAGTGTTTAGGAAGAATGATAGGAAGTGTGTCACACCCACATTACCTACTTGAACAGACTTTCCATGCTGTATTTTTAAATCATCTGTCGACAAAAACAAACGCTTCTCTATTTCCAACAGTTTCTTCAAATTGGCACCTGCCTCAGCCTGTATAATGTCAAAGTGGATTCTGAAAGGTCCACAAAAGGGACAATACATTAAAAGGGTGAGTCTGTTGTTTTCATTAAGTTGAAAGACTATTACAAACAATATCATCTCTGAAAATTAATGTAGAATTAATCATCCAACCCAGACCCTGCCTTTTGCAGGTAGTTCTCCTCTATATAAATCCTTTTTATGTGCTCAAACCCTCGTTTAAGAAAGAAGCTGTGCTTTTCCCCTCACTACCTCCCTGGACAGACTGTGGAAGAACCTCACTGTTCTAGCATTCAAAAAAACTCTTCCAAAATTTCCAGCCTGTTTTTATTCATAGGCAACACAAGCTCATCTCCCTTGTGTCAATACCATCCTCACTGAGCTGGTTCTTTGCCCTCCTTGCCTCTTCTCCCTGATCTACTTATAGTCCAAAATTTTATCTCTGACTGTCAGAGTTCATTTAGCTCACGTGGAGACCCAAACATGTTACACTATTTTGTGGTTCTGACCTACTCTTTGTGCCAGACAAAGATACTGAATCAGCAAAACCTGATGTGGTGTTTCATGGTGCATCCAGATGTGAGCTGCACTAGCAGAGTCCCATGCAGGACTTGCATTGTAAACAATTCTCTGGAGGTTGACTAGTGAATCAGTTCTGTAATTGTGAGAGTTTGACTAAACTAGAGAGCGATTACTTGTTAAAAAAAAGAACATATTTATGTCATCAACCAGCAAGATTTAGTTTCAGATAACAAAAGTATTTCTATTATCACATAACCCAAAAAGAAATGCATGTTTCAAAACAACACCCAGCTTAAATTCTGCACAGATAACTTGCAAAAGCCATAATTCTATCTGCTGCACTACTGAATAAAAATACTTTCTGTATTTAATTATTTAGCAGCTGCTTAACAAAGTAAATCCATCTCCAGATTTACATGTTACCCCTGCTTCTAAATACAAGCAAAATTAAAACATCGAAGGTTCCTATGCATTCATAACAGAATTAAAAATATTAATCCTGGTGCTATAAATTTGGATTCTTATGAGTGTAATTTAACATATCCCCATGTGGTTCTTCTGAGCTAAACAAAAAGAGTTGGTGTTAGACTCAGGAGGCTTTCAGGCACATGGAGAAAAGCCTACAGAAATAGATTTGTTTCTTTCTACCCACACATACTGGAACCTTGTGCTGATACTCAGCTTGGGGACTCTTGAGGTCTCCTGATTGCCAGTAAATTGCCCCAGTCATTCCCTCCTTACACCAGCTCTGCAGATGGACCTCTTGATGGGCTTGCACACAAGCACTGAGACATTTCAGGGAAGATACTTTTCTATGGCAATATGTGGAAGAAGAATCCGGTCCTTGAAAATGAAGGAGTTCACTATTTACACAGTTTTACTTCTAAGGTAGTACTGTAGTGTCCAAAAGTAAAAATCCCACTGAGCTCCACATAAAATGTCTTAACCAGGTTGCTTTATAAATCTTAAGACTGTTTGGTGTTAGAAGGGAACCTCTCTCTCCCACAGCAGAGAACTCCTGTGACCTTGTTACACCACCATAAAATGACTCAGCGCCTTGTTGGCATTAAAAAGGTTGGCAATTCGTACATGACAAAAACAAACAATAATGTCCTACCCTGCTGCCTTGGAAACAAAGTCAAGATCTCTGGGAAGCTGCAGCAGATCTGTGTGGTTTTTTTCAACCTCCTAAAAATGAAGTGGAAAAATGGTTACCTTGCAGGGTCAGTCAGAGTACGAAAGATTTTCAGCTGGACAAACATCAGGATTGAAAAATTATCACTTCAGTTTTAATTCTTATAAATGTAGGGGTAGATTTAGTCTGATTCGTTCTTTTTCTGATGCTGGCACCCATAGGGAGTTAAGAAAGAAAAAAGCTCTTTTAACTGCTCAGGCTTACATCCCATGTGCTGCCACAGTGCACAAACTGACCTGAGATTTTGTGTTCATACCACTAAAATTAATTTCATTTGACAGCTGCATTTGGGAGACATGTCAACACGAGAGCAGTTGGAGAAGAAGAGAAAGAAAACAGCAACCAGACATGTTAAACAAACTTGAGAAAGGAAACCTAGCGTGAACTCTCTGAATGTTACTGCATACGGATTTGATTCTGTCTGCACAGGGAGTGGTGGAAAATTTTTCATCATATTTCAGGCACAGAGGCTCCCCCCCCCAGATACCTACGGTGGGGTGCTACTGAGGTCAAA
The DNA here is from genome assembly GCF_000699245.1 of Pterocles gutturalis. Taxonomy (NCBI): domain Eukaryota; kingdom Metazoa; phylum Chordata; class Aves; order Pterocliformes; family Pteroclidae; genus Pterocles; species Pterocles gutturalis. Next base: position 16,987 of record NW_010146129.1, read on the forward strand.
GCCCCTTAGATTCTGGGGAATGAATATTTGAGCATAATGTACAGAGGAATAAGGTCACAGTTTTGCTGTACCTCCAAAATATGGTGCAGCAGAGTAATGTGGCTTTGGTTTGCTTTTGTTTCTGTTAGTCTGAGCAAGGCACTGATTTTAAAACCTCCAGCATCTCCAGTGTGATGCCCCTAGAAGATACAGAAAAAAGTTCCTTCTTTCAGTTTCCAAGTCTTGCTTTTGTATTTTCTATTATCATTAGAAATGTAACAGTTAAAGAAATCAGTTTACTTACATAGTTCAGAAAGTTTCCAACTTTAAGAATCAACTGGCAGAAAACTGGCAGGCGGTGACTGGTAAGAAGTGCTGAAGAATAAAAAGAGATATTTTCAATAAATTAAATTAAATGGTCTGAAATAGGTTTTTCCTTAGGTTTGACAGTGGGGGTAACAAAATTCTTATCCAAGATTATGTCAAGCCATTGTTATGGATTTTGAAATACACTAGTACAGAAATAAATCAGCTGAATGGAAATGGAATGAGTAAGTTTCTATCGAGGTCTCTTTTCTACAAATAAATGGAAAATTAGTTATCCCATCAAGTTTGAAGTATAGATATGTCATCCCTGCAGCCACTTTTGAGGGAGAACTGCATATCCGAAAGTGTATAAGCTTGTTAAAGTAGATAGCCCTCATTTCCAGCACACGTTATTCTAGGTTAAGAGAAGCAGATGCCTCGTTCTCATCGTTAGTGAGAGTGATAACCAGAAGCTGTGCATTTTTTGCAGGAGAATCTGGGGTAAGAATAAAGGTTTTGGCAGAACTAGAACAGAAATGCTGACCCATGCAATGCGATGGAGGGGGAACAGGAACGGCAGGGTAGGACTGCAGAGAGCTGGTGATTGCAAGGCAGTAAAGAATAACTATAGCACTAGACAGCAGAGAGCCACGTATAGCCAGGGTTTACGTGCACCCATAAACAGAAGTTTTGCAGTTTAACTGTTCAACAGGAGGTCAGTGACTCTCTAAAACTACTGAACTGAAGCTAGAATCCCAGAGCAACTTCAAGAAAGATCCGCCTTAAAACTAAAGTCAAGGCTAATTTTTTGTGGAGGGGGTTCCTGAAACACTGGTGAACATCATCTGGGATGTCCATTTTGGAGGCCAAACCAGATTCTGGTATGTCACTGTGGCCTGCTCCATCACAGGATTAGGCTGGACTGCAACCAGCATGCCCCAGAGGAAAAACTGGAACCAATTCATTGTTACAGACAAAAATCTCTGCTGGACACAAAAATTTAACCTATATTCAAAGAGAATCTGGCACTGACATAAAGCAAATTTTCTTTTTCTCTGCAGAACCACTGGCAGGAGAGGAGTTAGTGTTATTAGTGTTGACAGAAGCTCCACCTCAGAGCAGGACAGCACAAGTTGCAGTTCTGCAGGATGAATTCTAGAAGCAGGAATCTGCAGAGTAATTTTGATGTTTGCTACGTATTCAGCAACTAAAAGGTTAATTTTAATTAGATTATAGCATATGCTAAAACCAATGCTATTCAAGTAGAAGAGAGGCTTCCTATGGCTGAGCCTGGGCATAGGTACAGCATGAGGTACTTACTTTCACAGGCTGTCCTGATGGCTTGTGCTTTTGGCCACAGACACTCCAGAAGAATTTTTGTTTCCTCACAAATCAGCATACATTCAATCCGCAACTGGTAGCTAAAAGAGATCCGTGTAAAAAACACAATAAACACCACAAAAACAAAACCCACAGGCTTGATTAATTGACTTGTGTTCAGCAAGAGCATCACCTATTTTAGGCAAAGCGCAGCATTGTTATGTTCTCTTTAATGCTCTGACAGGAGAACTGGATTATAAATAAATCAAACACTTACATATTTCAAAAGATGCCCTAGAAACAATTATCATCTCCTCTTTCAGAAAGCTATGTTGCACTGACATCTGGCAGTGACTTCCTTGCATAATGAGGCTATAATTTTTGACAGTTCCTGGGCACCACTAGACAGGAGTTTTGTTCTTCCTTTTAACTTCCCAAACAGAAATTCAAAATATTTTTACAGTGATGTCCTTTAATGATATTTATGCTTCAGCATGGATTAATGTTGTAGAAGAGCCATGAAAACATTTTCTAAAGTACTTTTAAAGCTAGCTATAAGTTTGAGAAAATGAAAACTCACATTTTCACCATGACATTTTCAAAAAAGCATCTCTGGCTGTAGGATGGCAACTGATCAGATTTATGGAGGGCTGTTGCTCTGAATTACGACATATCACCATGTTTTTATGAACAGCATAAAGATTTCTCTGTGCGCACCTCATCTGACTTGGTAAAAATGAGGGAGGTGGTGGAAGCAGAGGCACTGCTGTGATTCACTCGTGGGTTTGTGGTTCTCTTTGGTAGGCTGGAATCTCGAAACCAGGAGCGGAGTGAATCAGCAGCTGGGTGGCAGGATTCAGTCTGCAACTTTGTGCCATACAGATAGTAGCTGTACAACAGGCAAGAGCTTTCTCATACCACGGTTAATTTAACTGTAGTTTGCCAAAGGTACCTGACAGCCTCTTTGGCCCTTGAGAAGGAAAAGTTTCTCAAACTAGCTCTACAAATAGCAGTCAGATGATTTATCCTGAGGGCTGAATGTCAGGAACATCCCTCTAGCACAGGAAACAGAGGCCTTAATTCTTACAGACAAATCTTGTAAGGGACGCAATCATGGGTTGAAGACAAGGAAAATTTTGCTTACCTAGGAACTTCCAAGAGATGGAGATAAAACTGATCTGCATTTGCTAGTTCTGATTTTTCTTCTTTGCAAGATTTCAGGCTATTTATCTAACAGGGAATAAAACAGTAAAATAACCACACAAATATTTCTGGTGCCTATTGCTTCTTACAGGCATGAAACTAGCTTTCCTGAACTTGCTGCGTGCACAGACAATGGAGTGAGGCAGATGAACAATAAATTCCATATATAAGCTCGTTTGCAAGAGCAAACGTAGGAGTTTTTTAGACTGGAAGGTTGTCTGCATCTGTACAGCATCTGCATTTGTACAGGGATGAATCCCTGATCCATAGGCAGGAATTCAGCAAGCTGTAGTGCAAAGATGTCCAGCAACCCCTTTAAAAAGAGGGATCCTTTCCCTTTCTCCTCATTGAAACCTGCTCTGAAAGGCTCTGCATTCACCTAGGTCCACAAATGCTCATGTACTTCATCCATCTAATTAAAATAATGGGAATAGGGAGCAGCACTTGGTCTGCACCTATGTTGAGTCTCCCAACATGCTGTTGCCAAACCTCTGTGTGAAGAGGCCAGGCTGTTGCTGGGGAAGATTTCCCATGGCTCAACCTTGGAAGGACATTGACTGAGATGGTGCAGGAGGATGTGGGATCTGGTCATAGCTTCTTGCTTTAGCAGTGCAAGTCATTCAAGCTGAGCACAAAGCACACTGAACTTGATCAGAATAACACAACAAATACCTCATGGTCATCAGGCAGCAGCTTAAGTAATTGCTTCAGCATCTCAGCATCCAACTTGGATCTGTCCCCTTTCTGAATCATGGCAGCAATCTCTTCATTGGAGCTGTAGGAAAGAGAAATGCTGTGGAACAACAGCGTAGGGAGGAGTAACACGACAAACAGAAGAGACCCCAGTCTCTCAGCTAGCACTGTGGGAGTACATGAAGTAATTCTTATTCTGTTTATCTCCCATTACATTTTGGATGTTAGTCCTCAGAAATACAGTGGAGATACGAAAAAGCAAAGGATTTTTTTTTTTAAGCTTGAAGCAATATTCCTCATGATTTAGGGCTTTGTTCATCTTTACACAACAAACCCTGGAGGCTCCCCTTTTACTGTGGGTATCCAGTGTCACCGAGAAGAGATTTACTTTTGAATTTTTCCACTGCTTGCAGCAAAGCCAGGGCTAAAACCAATGACTCTCCTCCTGCTGAGAAGTATTTTATAAAGATCCCAGTTCATTTTACCCAAAATCCTTCCCTGAAACTTTGGCAGACAACATGTCTTTGAAATGAGTCCAGACTGCTCTGGTTTGGGCTCTGGAGAGCTCAGCTCCCTGCTAACATAGGGAGCACCCAGCTGCAGAGCAACCTCATCCTTCACAAGTGCAAGTGGGGCTCAACTTTTTGATCCCACGGTCACTAACTGCTCTCAGGAGAACTTAACCACTGCCCAGGGAATCATGCAGAGAGAGGAAATAGCAACAGGATTAGGCTATGCACAGCTCTTCCCCACTGAGAAGCAGTTTGCAATGGAAAAAGAATAAAATAAAAAAAAACCCCTTTGACTGATTCTGATTTATTCTTAACACAAAGGAACTTCTGGGCTGAGTTTCTTTTTGAAGTTCTCATAACATGGGCCATTGCACAAAGGGCAGGGAGAGAGCAGAAAATCTGTCTGCATCCTGCAGTAGTTTCAGGGAGTCTAAGAGTAAAGATATTTTGCTAAAAACTAGTACATATTCCTTCCTTTTGCTTCCCTGCCTCGCCCTGTGAGAACTGTGACTTGGTAAATTTCCATTTGTTTAAATATAGAAACTGTTTCCTATTTCTAGAAAAATTGTGAATAGAAACTACATACAATTTTGGATCTGATTTCCTGGAGATATAGCTTTAAAATTAATTAAGTAACTTGAAACTTCCAATCAAGAATCTCCACTAATGGGTGCTGCCAGCAACTGATATTTATGTCAATAATACCAAAGAAAAATATGTTTACATATAATTTTGCTGTTATTGATGAATATTGTCTCTTTAGGAATTAGTGGTGTTCTGTTTTAGGTTTACGAGTTTGAGATGTGATATTAATTGCCTGGAAAGAGACTGCCACATCTCATTAGTTTAAAAAAAAAAAAAAAAGTTGACTTCTTACTAAAGAAAGATAGTGATTGTAAAGTATTTCTGCCAAATTTATTTCGTGTAATGTCAGAATAAACACATGCACACATCAAATAAATAATGCAGGTGGTACTCTCCAAATCTTACCACTTAAATTGCTTCAAAAATATACTCAGAAGGAGGCTTTTCTTTGGACTTATAAATGTGATCTGTCAAAAGAAAAAAAGTAGTCAGCCAGAAACACATTTACCTTGATGTTTAACAGTAATTTTAGAGCTTTGTTTGTTGGAACAGATTCATTCTTCTCTAGCAATAACATTATCAACAGTCTTCATTGACCAAACAGAGCAATTTACAACAGTACAGGCCATTAGATCTATTGTAGAAAGAGAGAGGCAAAGGCATAGAGAAGGGAACTGATTTCTCTATAATGTGCCAATGTCTAAGAATTAGTACCAAAATTCCCATGTCCTCCCTCTCTCAGACTAAGACCTCAGCAGAGTTACTTCAACATGCTTAATTCTAAACCTCTCCTGTGCTTTTTTTAAGGCAGTCCTAGGCAATGGACAGCAAAAAATCCCAAACTTTCTACTTTATTATTGAAGATTGACAACAATAAAGAGTGAATAAGAATTTTGCCAGGCTATACAAAAAGTGGGCAGTCCAAGTACCTCTTTTGATTTCTTTATTTTTGGCCCAGTTTTCTCCTTAGGTGCTGTTGGTGGGACACAGAAAAGTAGCTCCAAGCTTGCATAGTCCGGCTCCACAAGCTCCTTGCTGCTGCTTGGCATCATGGCCCACATGGAGCGGCTTTCTGGAAGAGAATAACGCTTCAAGATGGACCATGAAGATAGAGGAGCACCAAGGCAGTATGATTTGTGGAAAGGAAAACACTTGAGAGGATGAATGAAATACGATACTCATTAGTCCTGGACAAATGTTAATTATTTAAGAGTGGCAGCTTGCACAGACAGCATCCCAAAGGTTTGAAGGCTAATTAAACCTGGAAGACTACTGCCACATTCAATTCACCAACTGAAGGCAGCAGGTGAACTTAATGGACTACTCCAAATTTTTTTGTTCTTGCTGACCAAGCATCGCAGAATTGTGGTACCCAAACAGGGGATATTGCATCCAATTAGGTAGATGTCTCTCTTTGCAAGAGATAAGGACTCCCACACCCAGCATTATTATCAGAATCATTATGAGCCATCCGAATAACACGTGTCACTTCAAGACATGAACTTGTCTGCAAGACTGGGATCTTTAACAAAGGATCTTACCTCCTTTTTCTTTAGGAGAGATTGCAACAGTGGCACTGAAGACACTGGGTCTGTATCAGAATTTGTATCTCTGCCCAAGAAAGCAAACTGTGGTTCAAACTGGTTTTTTACATGCATGTTTTATGTATTTTATGTTCTTAGCCCCTGATGTCCCCCCTTTTTAGTGATAAGCACAATGGAGAGCAACTAACAGATCTGTTGTGTGAACTGAGTATTAAAAGCTGCAGTATAAATGGAAAGGTGTTCACAGGCTCCTTGCTGGAGGTTGAACAAGCCTTGCAAACCCCTTTGTCAGACCACGTGTTAACCACAGAGCTTTGTGTTATTTTGTGTGGGGGAAAAACCCACAGAAATCACATGGCTGTGGAGTCTACATCCTACCCCGAGGTTATGTGTTCCCCAGCCCTATTGACAAGAGTTTTCAGCCTTGGATCTTGGCTGATGTATCTTCCGGCTGTGCAAGAGAGAAAAAACAAAACAAAACCCTTCATCTGAAAAGACACTCACTGGTGGTGTGCCAGGAGCTCGTTAGGAAGAACTGCAGAGCACAACTGCTCAGCAGATCTTCCCACTCAACACACTTGGAGCACTTTGCAAACCTTAATTAGTGCAGACTCACAACATCACTTTAAGAAGTAACAAATAGAGACTGAGAGGTTCAGAAAAGATAATTTTAGCAGCCACAGAGCCTCAGTTCAGTGCTTTTCCCAAACTACTATTTCCTCCATTTATTGGTGAAAGCCTGGCTTTCCATATTTATTTGTGATTACTAATTTTTTGTAGGACTGAGCGAGGGCAACGAGCCCACCTGCGTGACCTGACTTACTGCATCAAGGCCTAGCCCCCCAACATGAGCATTCTTGTTTGGATGCAAAGCAAATGAACCAATCAGCCCAGTGTTAAGAAAAGCACGTACGTCTCACCACGTCAGAGGGCAGCTTCTGCCAGTGAAACATCTTCATCCTCAACGTTGGCGTCTTCTTAGGGTGGGGCAGCCCCCCACATCCACAAGTAAGATGACTGCACTTGGGAGTAGTGCACGGCTGGGGAGGTGGGAGTGATGGGGAATTTATGCCAGGCATGGGAAGGGGTTGAGGAGCTGTCCTACACCCAGGGGGTAGGGGTGGAGGGGCTGGCAGCAGTGGTAGCAGAGCCGGCATGGCAGACTGTCCTTGGGAGGATGAGAAAACACCTTGCTGAGACACCTCTGGAGATTGCTGTGGCTTCCTGGAAAGGCCAGTTGTTGGAGAAAGGCCAGTTGTTGGAGACAGTCTCAGGTTTGCAGTGAGGTTCTCCTCTTCCAAGTCCATATCAACTTGAATGCATTTGTTCACTTTTGGAACAGATCTTCTGGACACAGCTTTGTGGCGATTCGGGCACTGCATGCTTGACAGCAGGCTCCCTGTGGCTTGCCCTGGTCCCATTTTGCTGCTCTACAAGACAATAAGGAGGCACACGGGATAAGCAAAGATCCACACAACTACTGGCTACTGCCAGCTGCCCCAGAGAAACAGAGAAGTAACAACAACCTTCCTGTTAAGGCAAATAGCAGAAACATTTCCATCATCCGCTTTACAAGTGACGTTTCCTGGTGGTTTCAGCAGTGTGAGTCCGGAGCAAAGCAGTACTGCTGGCCATAAGGCTTCTTTTGACCTCTCCTCTGTGACTCACAAAGAAAGGAAGAGTGAATGCTATCAGTACAGTAAATCTCTACCTGTTTGATTTTTTCCCCTTGTTGCTCAGCCATTCAGTGGGATTTTTCTTTTGAAGGGGAAAATGCCTCCTATGGAAGTTACTGCAGGTGCTCTACAGAGGGGACTTCTGAGACAGCAGGAACACAGCTGCTTATTCCTGAGGAACCATGTTACCACAACTTACCTTGAGTGCAGAAGGGTGGGGATTTTGAGAGAAACTCTCAGAGCAGCCTAATAAATTAAACAAGCTACAGCTGAGAAGGACTCAGGCTGAACTGCTGAGGGGTCTGTGACCACACAGGGAAATAACTGGTAAGCATTAAAATGAGTAAGAGGGTCTTACTTTACACTTTAACCAATTTTTCATCTAGAACAAATCTTTACATTTGCCTTGAAAATGTAAAGTTTCACTCAGAGCCTTATGTGAGAGACTATTCGTAAGTCCCTATCTTGTACATATGCCCAATTTTAAACATGGAAGCAGATCTACCAGAGTCAGCAGAGATACTTACTGGCTCAGGACTTGGTTTTGTTTGCTGGAGTAGGCGAAGCTTTCTTTTGCAAATGCTTGTATCTCTTGTGGATGAACAGTGTCCTGGGACAATTAACTTTAGTAGCTGTAGTTGTTTTGTGATTTCTCTCTTTAGCTAACTTCTATAGCAGCATTCATCGACAACAGTAGAAACATCCCACGTTAAACAAGGAGAGATGAGCAAACTATGAGTGCTCCAGAAATTACTCAAGTAGGTGCAGCCTTTTTAGGGACTGCATGTAGACAGAAACCAAGATCCCCATCATCCCAGCCCTTAAATTAGTCTTCAACAAAATGTACATTAGCAGCATCAGCAGCTTTAATGGAATAAACTGGATGAGTACTTTCATTTTTATGTTTAGTGCAGGATCAGAGACTTTTTTGGTATATACACCATGGTTATGTTTCCAAGGGACTAGACTAACACTTGTGAATGACCATTTTCCTCCTGACACAGAAATTTTAACTAATGACTTGCACAGACAAAACTCTTAAAGAGAGCTGTGTTAAAACCTACAACCAATGTATCTCTAATCCATATTACACCCACAAAGTGTCCCCTATAAATTGAAACCGTTTGTCTTTGAAACCTGTCAGTTCACACTGATGATAGTGTCCAGCTCTTACAAGAGCCTCAGTAAAATCATGGACCAGTGGATCCAAGGCAAAAGAAAGCAGAAAAACATTTCATTTGTGTTTTTAATCTTAATTTAGTAAGAATGACTTCCATTAAAAACATTAAATGTTAAATCAACCATAAAATAGCACTTGATTTACCTAAGAAATGGAAGCACTTCAAATAGCTAAGCCAAAGGCCTATAATAGAAAATGAGTAGTAACTGTATTTGCTGTTTACTTGAATTAATTTGTTGTTGGTTTCCATAAATACTTTTTCTGCACAAATAGGCACTAACACTTTCCCAAAGGTAAAGCAGGCTTATGATTAATTTATGTAAACAACTTAATGTATCCCCTTTAGGACTTCACGATCTTTGTGCTAAACTCCTACAGATGTCTGTAATTACCCTAGCAGGACAAGTGAAGGATTCAGCACCATGAAAGAGCCTAATGAGAAATAAGCCACATTCTGGTAGAAATATTAGGAGTAAAATGAGCTGATTGAAAAAAAAAATCTTGTTAGAAATAATCCTGTTAAAATTCTGATACTTGTTTATTTTAATTAAACTATTGGAGGAATCAGTAAAAGACGATTCATTAGGAACTTTTTTTTTTTTTTAGCAGAGTGGTCTTCTAAATTGCTATAGGGCTTGCATAAAGGAAGGTCTTGTTTTTAAAAATCGTAATAAACAAGGAATACTACACAAGAAACAGCTAATATGCTTTGAATGATAAATAGGCTTATAATAATATACCTCCAAAGTTTATACTTTTGAGACTGTGTAGAGAAATCCATGCTGTTAGGAAGATTAAAGTTTTGGTATAACTTCAAGGCAGCTGTAACTTACATTGCTCATACTGTTCAAATGAGCTTGTGGGTATATTTTAAAAAAAATCTCAGTGTGAAATTTCTCTTTATAAAGTGCAAAAATCCACCTCTCAAAAATATGTACACATATACTCACATCTCAATGCAGCCAGACAAGGACTAGCATACTGCAGAAAGCTCCAAAAGCTTGGTAATTGGCTGGCACCACTTAGGCAGAGCAGGGAACAGAGATTGACTCAATACACTGGCCCAATTCTGATGATCCAGTTGAAATCAATTAACTGGCAATTAACTGTGAAGCTGTTTTTGGTGCTCTGCTACTCTGCCTTTTGTTTCTTTGAGAAAGCTGTTGATGTTTGAGGACTATTGACATGGTAAAAACAAACACACTTCTTATTAACCTAGAAAGATATGTTGTATTTTGATGGCATAGGGTTTAGATTTTTAAGTTACATCCAAAAACCATCTTACCTCTGTGTCTTGGGCCATGTAAGCACTCTCTTTTTTTCAGTTCTAGTGTTGCTGATGGGCTGATATGGAGCTTTGTTATTTTGTAAAACTTGATTTTCTTTGTAACTGGAAGTGTATTTATTGGTCATTATTGTGCTGGAAACAGGGATTTCAATGAATGCTTCAGAAAACCTGGTGTTTCCCCTTGTGTGCTATTCCCAAAGGTTGGGGGGTTTTGCAGGGGAAGGGAAGAGGGTTGAAGTTGGTTAAAAACTGTGTCCGTAGACACTTTCAAGGTAACCATCAAAAGTGTAATGTAAGCACAAGAGTCAATATCTGCAGTGTAAGATATCTTCAAGGGTAAGATGTGCTGCCTACCAAATGCCTGGAAGTGAGCTACAGGATGTATAACCCAAGCAGGGAGAGGGTTAGTCACTAGGTTATGCAGTTAGATGGTCCCTAACTAGTACAAAGCTATTGTTCCTTACCTCCCAATGGGCTGCACTTGCTATGGTTTGGATTCAGGGACCTGCTTGCATTAAGAGGCTCCCAGTGTAATATTCTTCACTGTTGACTTTTCAACAGGTGTAATTTATTCTTGATGTTTATGATTACAAGGATAAAAAATAAGAAGTAGAAGAAATTAGAGATCTTAATCCGTTCTTGCACAAGCAATCTTGTTGCTAAAAGGGTCATCCTCTTAGTTTCAGATACATTCCTGGGGGGTTCTGAGGGTTTTGTGCAATCTGGGTTCATACAGATCTTAGGGGAACAGTGGTTATTTGAAAGTTATCTTCTTCCTTTTGTTTTGATTCTAATATGGCTGCAAACATGTGTTATGATGTCAGAAAAGAGAAGAATTTTTTTTGTTGTTTGTTTTGCTTATTTACTTAACCATATTTCTTTTGTGGTATTTTTCATCAACGGTTGTTAAAAGTGTTTCAAAGGAAACTCTTGCCCCTGTTCACAGATGTGGAAACTGAGGCACAGAGAATGGCTTTTCCCCCCAGTAAGCCAGTGGCAGGAAATGAGTGATCCCAGTAGCCCAGTCCCCCAGCATTTAATTTCAGTGCTCTGCCTGTCAAAAAACAGTTTAGTCTTTGCAATCTAGCAAGTTACCCACCTCTCCCTTATTAAGATCCAGCTACTGCTGTGCCTTCATTTTCTCATATGAAAAAGGTAGAAGCAGTTGGGAACAATGCAGAAGTGCTCACTTTTCACTCTGTTACTGCCTCTGCTGCTGTCTGGAGCGTGGCTGTGAAGTCTATGGGCTTAATGCTCGTGGGCTCAATCTTACTGATGCAGTTAATGAAAAAGCCCTCTTAAGGGAACTGGCTGCACTTTTTGGCAGCTGGTGGGAAGGCAGGAGCCTTGGAATCTGCTGCAGCTGGAGCCTGGACCAGCAGCTGCTGTGGGTGGCAGGCATTGGGGGAAAAAAACTTCGCTGGTCTTTGTGCCCTGCGGCAGGGTGGGGAGGCAGTCCAGCCAAGGAGCCATGCAAAGGTGTATGCAGAGTACGGGGATGGGCTGTGAAGGGTAGGAGGCTGGAAGAAGGTGGGTTGTAGGACTGAGGGCTTTGTACAGAGTAGTGATGAGCTCTTCAAAATGGAAAGGAATTTTGGCAGTTACTTCAATTTGGGCTTGTATAGCTGAAGGGATTAGTGACAAGATATAATAACTTTAATCTTTGGATGTTTGCTAGGTTTGAGACAGGACATGGTTTGGAAGAGATTACCACGTTAGCAGTTATTTTGTCTACATGCAGTCATGCTGTGGTCTGCACCCAGACCTCTGCAGGCAGCTGTATGTGTCACAGAAGGAGGTCAGGGTCTCTCCTCTGTTCTTTAGACCTCTGCAAGTGAAGGAGAGCAGCTGGAAGTACCTGGAGGGACAAAAACTTTTCTGTCCTCCTGTTCTCCCTGGGGCCTCTCCAGTTAAGGAGGTATTCAAGAGAAGCAAACCATTTGTCTGTGATTCAGGATGGGTTTGTAGACTGCTGTCATGGTGAATGTAGTTACTACTCCTGGGGCATATTCTTCTGAGTGTGTAATATCAGTTCACCAAAGAACATTAACACAAAGACCTGAAAGGGTTTCTGGATTCCTGCTATTATCTTTTCTGAACTACACTGCTTCTCTTGTGCCTGGTTCTTGCCTAACTGAGGATCATAGAAATGTTGGTTGGGAGGGACCCTGGAAATGGTCTTGTCCACGTTCCTCTTCAGAGGGCTATCACCACCACCATAGATCAGATCAGCTATGGTTTGGCTAACTGAGCTGTGAAAACCTTAAAGAATGGAAGCTACAAAACATGTCAAAATGCATAGAAAAAGTCTGTTAGCCTCAAAGGATCACATCTGGAAATCGTGTGTGCTATTGGGGCTTTCATTTAGATTTCAAAATAGAGTTGTGGGTTTGGAATGATTACAGCAGCAGACATCATAGGTCTGTTACCCTTTTTGCCTGTGCTGCTTCTTATTCTTTGGGCAAACCCTCTCTATCTGTGGTAGCTCTGACTGTCTCCATCTATTCTGACTGATAGATTTGGTCATTAATTGTCATCAATTCATGACTAAACTCATTGCAGATTATGTTGTATGAAGCTGCATAAGTACTAAACAAACACGTCAGGTTCTGCGTGCTCAGAGTGGGGCAAACCAACCATAACCATAATGCAGGTGTAATCAGCAAAGACTCAGACTGCTGATCCTAGAAAAAACCTATTTTGACAGGCTGGGGTTGTATCTAAACTGACTTGATAGGAGCTGACTGTCACAGAGTGATTCTTGTCTTCTGACTCTGAGTAATGTAAAGCTGAGTCTGCTTAAAGTCTCCATTAGGGAAGAGCAGAGCCCCTGCTAATTCCTACCGACACCTGGCTCTGTATGCATTGTCACACACAGCTCTTGCAAGAGTTGCTTGTGCCACAGCAAACAGAGCATTAGACAGTCCCTAATGTGAATTAGCACAGCACGGATGAAGGAGTGATTTACACTCACAGTGCTGAATATGCCGATCAACTTGCAGTGATCAATTTCTCCAGTGGAATTTAAGGTCTGGTACCTGTGCTACACTGAGGAGTTGGAAATCTTTTACTGTACTGTGGACATGCATTGCCATTGCAAATCCTGCAAACAATGTTGTTATTATGCATGATTCTCACTATGTAGTAATTGCCAACACCTAGCAAGGTCCCTTCACTATCGCTGCCCCATTTTTAATGTTCTGTAGCCAAGCTTCTAGATATGGCAAAGCTGTTTTTCCTATCCTGCCCACAGCTTGATTGTGAGATGACCAAACAGAGCATGGTTCGTGATGGAATTGGTTCATGACTGTACTTGCTTTCAGATCCAGCAGGTGACCATAACCCCAGGACTAACGTGTTCACCCATATCTCATGGCTGTGACTATTGCCACATAGATAGATGGAGCCAGCTAGGATTGGTACAGTGCTGACATTAGTACTGGTAAGCTTGTATGTTCTACTCAGTTGACCATTGTGTACAGCAAACCAGAAATACGAAGGTGTGGATCCAGGCCTTATGTTTAGACAGAGTGAAAGCTGGTTAATTTTGATGAAATGGGCTCATGCATTTTTCTTTTATTTCAATTTATCCTCTCTCTTTCTAACCAGAACAGAAGGTATTCCTGAGTCCCCTCTGCTCTACTGATTGTAGGAGAGGACCAAATGGTATGCTCAAAGCAAAAGGTACTGCCATAACTTTGGATGCAGGGATTTCGGCTGTGCTCTAAGTACAGTGCAACCCTGTGGTGGTGCTCGTGTACTAGATATAGCTCAATTTAAACAGCTCTGTTTCTTTGAGAGAAAGCAATGGATAATTATTACTAAGCATACACAACAATTATCTGTTTAGGTGAGTTGTAAACTATGTGGAAAATATAGTACATTGATGGACATATTCTGGTGAATCATAGGCCTTCCCCCATCCCCAGAAGAGAAAGTGAACTTGTCAAGTATTTATTTTATTCTAAACTTTGAAATACTTTCGGTATTGAAATTAAAAAAAAAACAAAACAAAAAAAAAAAACCAAAAAAACCCCAAAAACCAAACCTAAAATAAAACCCTGAAAATCTATTCCATTAAACATATTGGAATTCTGATGTGAAATACTTGGAAAAGACATCTGCTGATTTATTCCATAGCTTCATTTTATCATATAGCCAATGCTTAATTAAGGAATATGCAGTTATTTGTCAGCGAGAAGCTTGTGGTTTTCACAGCCTGGTTTACATACTGGACTCCACGTGCAGGTGCTGTAACATACCTCAATAATTATTTTTTTGAGGTCCACACTCACTGTTGGCTTAAATGACCACAGACCTGCTGAAGCAGCTGCAAGTGGTGTTGTTTTTACCAGCAATTAAATTGGCCTTGCAACCACTGAAAAATCTTCAGAATCATAAGCTTTATGTCAAGGTCACAAATGGAGCAAAACCGCACATCCCAGTTGAACATCTTTCTTTGACGTTCTCTGATTCTGTCCCCCTGTTCTTCTTAAATAATCACTGTAATGGAAGCAGAGCTGCTCTGGAGTAATAAATTATAAATGCTGTGCTTCAGCCTGCTTATTGGGACGTGATTGTATGGATAATTTAATATAGTTTTCACAGATTATTATGGAACAAAGAACAGGCAGTGGCTCAACATAACCCATTTCTCTGTAAACTCTTGAGGGCAGCGAAAAGGTAATGTGAAACACCCTCTCTTTGAAGGCCAAGATAAGAACGCAGAGCAATAAAAACTGTGTGAAAAGAACTGCTCTCTCTAGGTAGAAATGGGGGTTGCTGAAAGACCCAGGTGGGGAAGTGCACAATGTGCTGCAGCATCTGAAGAGAGCAGCCTGCAGGGCATCAGCAGGTAGGGTTCTTTAGGTAACACCCAGAAAGCTTGTTTGTTCTCCAGTCGTGAATCTCTAAATGGTGTTGTGGCTATTGATAAAACAGCGGGGTGGGTTGCTCATTGGGAGCCTGGGCTGCTGGCTCTTGCTGGAAATGGAGAGGTTGTAAAGCTGCTGGGAAAACATGTTTCATACTCAGATTTTTGTAGCCTGGGGTCTAACCTGAGAGCAGAGAAGCTGAATTAAAGGGAAAAAGGACTGATGCTTGGGTGATGTGCTCTGAGACTGGAAAAAGGGGAAAAAAAACCAGACCAGGGGAAACCTGTAAATGTGATAGAGACAGTCCTGCAACTGAAACCTGGGGTGGGTTAAGTGGTTCTGCAGGAAATCATGGGGATCTCCCTGATTCTGCCAGCTGGGAACGGGATTTCAGCTGCACCGGGGCTGTGCCGCCCTGCAGCGTCTCCTGAACTGAAGCTGCCCATGCATCTGCTCTCAGCTGATCTTTGCTTTTGTTAACTGATTCTCAATATGCTCATAGCAATGCTTTGGTTAAAATAAACCAGCGATTTAATTCTTGGTTTAACTTCTCACTTAGTCCAGCAAAGTTTTCAGTATTACAAGGACATTACAAGTCCCATTAAGCAAAGCAAAATAAGCTTTAGTCTGAACATTAGTCTAGCCACAGTGAGTTACCATATAAAGGCATAGTTCTTAAATATACCCAGCTCTCCCACTTGATTCATGTTTCAGCACAGTATCACACCATAGATTCAACAAACATAGATCATTTTAAATGGATAGCTATGTACAAAACTATGATACAATGTTATTACAAAACTTGAGAAATAAAGCTCTGAATTTTGAAAACACAAATACTGCACATTCCCAGTTTTAAAGCAGAAGAAACATGAATCTACACCTTCTGCAGCTTGAGCACAAAGAGCTTTGAGTGCAAGTAGCTCACAACGGCATTCAAACCCAGAGATTTACTAAGGGATGAGCTGAAAATGTTTCCAATAGAGCACTCTGGAAAATCTCTTTCTGGTGCTTTAATAACAGGAACTGGGGCCCTGGTTCTCCAAAAGCTGATGGATGCATCTGTGCATGTGAGAAGACTACTGCAAGACTACTGATGAGCTTCAACTGAATTGCACAAAAGCATCATGTAGGAACCAGACACTGTTTATATGGCCATATGTTTACTAAAATACATACTATATTTTTAGTTTTTTTCCCTGCAACCCATTTCCCTTGCTTTAAATGATTGAGAGTAAAAATATATTTGTCTGGTCTGGGTCTGGTCCAATATAAATCGTCAGTGGGTGATGAGAAGAGGGAGTACCACGCTTCCACCTGTGATGGTACAGCCACTGCTTAATTTATACCCTTAATTTAGTTGAGGCACTGCTATTTTTAAAATTTCTCTGAGGGCTAAACACTGCAGTTCTTTCTCGGGCCACACTCAGCTGTCATTTCAAGAGGAGTTTGGCCTAAGAGCAGGTTGAAAGACTTGACTTCCAGGGCAGCAGACGAGAGGTCTGACATTTCATGCCACCAGACACAGAACCATCCCCTGTCCCCATGGGCACCCGGCATAAAATACGGCCCGAAGTGTCTGGGGAGGCTCCTTGGGTCTTGGGGAGGGAGCGAAAAGCTGAGCGAGGAGAAGCAGCCTGTCCTGGTGGGGCAGAGGTGACCATGGCGGTGTTTCGGTGATGCAGAACCCGGCTTCCGAGAGGCTGGCAGCACTCTGGGGATGTGTGGAGTGGTTCGCTGGGTCTCTGTTATTTCTTCTGCCTTGCTGTGACACCTGCAGGAGGAAGGGAAAATGCAAAATATTTGCAACTGTAAAATGAAAGCGATGTGTCTTTGCATGTGTGTGTATCTAATGGTTGGGGTGCTACTAGGGAAACCAGTTTCATATTCCTCAGATAACCTAAAACCAGGTGGAGCTAAATCTTTATGTACTTAATAAAAACCTCATGCTTCCAGAACTGATCCTGATGTTCAAGAGTTTGGGCAACTCTGCTTTTAAACTGGGTACTAGTTCAGTCCAACAACGAGTCTTGCATTTTCCAAGCAGAATATTTTAATGTGCTTCTAGATATTAACTTGCTGAACTTACCAAATCTAGTGGATTTAGCAGCACTGTCAGAAAGATGGGGCAGCACACTGTCATTTTTAAGAGCCTACCCCACTCCATAACCAAAGCAAATAGCATTTCTAATGACAGACATGAAGGCTAAGGCCACAGAGGAAGAAGAGCATTGGCTTGATTACATTCTCATGGTTCATTAGAAAACTGCCTACAGACAATACTGAATCTGTAAAAGGGGAGGCGAAGCATCTGGTTCTCTAGAATTAAAGAAAAATAATAAAAAAAAAAAAAAAGAGAAGGAAAACCTTGACTCTGACACCCTGCTGTCTCTTTGAGGGAGGAGGCTGGTGCCCCACTGTGCCACGTGCATGTCACAGCTGCTGGCAGGGAGCGCCGCTTGCCCCCCCC
>NW_010146129.1:34647-49433 GCF_000699245.1 Pterocles gutturalis
GTGCCCCTCCTGCCCCTTCCCTCCCTTCTCACCAGGCTGCAGTCTGCGGGCACTGACCTGTGCTGCCGGTTTGTTCTTTTATTTTCTAGGGAATAAATCAAGTAGATTTGTGAGCAGGGAAATTGCCAAAGCCTGGTAGTTTATGGACTTGTGCTTTCAAGACTTTTGTTTCCCCTAACCTTTCCAAGTGACATAAAGATGGGAGGAAAAAGGGAGCTGCACAAACAGATGTGAACATTTGTCTGTAGCAATTCTCTAGGGCCTAAGACACAGGAACTCAAAACAGCATGTCCCCTAAGTCCAGGCATTAGTACAGTCCCTCCTCTGTTTGACTGTCAGCTTTTGTTAAATGGTCCTTCTTCCAGCTCTTTTCAGGTTTGGTTAGAAATGAGTTCAGATGTTACCAGGGAACACACAAACACCTTGTGACCACCAGTGCCTTGATTCCACTAAAAAATCAGCTGAAGTATTTCTTTCAGGAATATGGGGATAATGTGGGATACCACTCTGGGTGTAAACGCTGACATTTAAAGAACATTAATTCAGAAATTTCTGTGTAACAAGATATAGTCAATGTGAGGCAGGAGCTCAGTATCTGATTCTAACAGTCTTTCACTACTCTGAAAATATTATTTCATAGAGTCACAGGCTGTTCCTGGCCTTACTCTGCTGCTGTTACAGAAGCTCTAAAAACTGATAAGCGAATTGAGTCTTGATTCCTGCAGCTGGATCTGCACAAGAAGGAAGAAGATTCCTGCAGCTTCACTGAGACTCGGCAACTTCCACATCCAGCAAATCCACCAGAGAGAGAAATATCCTGTACCAAAAGAGAACTGGTGCTCTGATGTGACCAGACCATGTGAACTTGGGACAAGGAATAAAGATGAGGTGGAACATCCTAGGAAAAAATATTGATGGGAAGCAATCTAGGCTTGCTTGCTGAGGCTGTCATATGAAGAGGGACAGACCTGAGCTTCATTTGGGTGTGGAAGCACTGTGGCTGAATACAAAGAGAAGCAAATGGATTTTTGTTTCCTCTAACCCTTCCAAGTGACATGAAGATGGGAGGAGAAGAAAAAGGGAATTGCAGGTTTTAAGGTGCAGCTCATCTCTGCCCTTCCAGCACGGAAGTGCAGATGGGCGCTGCCAGCACGATGTGGCTGTGCCAGGTGCTGCATTTCAAGGATGTGCTCAAACTGCTGCCTGACTTGGTCTCTTCATAAAGGTGCTGTTTTTCCATGTGTTCCTCTGTGTTGCTTTCCTACATCTTCTAAGGAGCATTCAAAGGGGTCTGTGTCTCTATTTTTTTCAAATACAACTTTTTTTAAGCTTGCGTGCTGGAAACCAACAGGAGGAGGGCAGGCGTAGCCAGGACTGCAATTACTCAATTTATATCTTGTTTTCTCTTGCTAGCAATGATGTTTCAGGTGCAGGAACAAAAGCAACCCTATACAGAAATCCCACAGAGATTCCTCTGTTCTACCACCTCAGGGGCTGGGAAGGGGCTGGGGCTGCTGGGCTGCACAGGAGCAGGGCTCCCAGCTGGGATCCCAGCCCTGGGCACTGGGGATGCTGGAGGATAAATACAATCCTTTCAGGCAATAAGACAGAGGGATTTGACATTATTGATTCAGTTCATAAGAGAGGCTCATCAGCATGGAAAGGACAATGCGTAACTATGCAATTTCAGTACAGTGCGTGTTTTGATTGTTTCTTTTTCTTGTTTTTCTTTCCACTTGCTGTAAAAACAGGCAAAGTTTTGCCAATTAAAGTCTCACTCTGAAATTCCTGAAGTTTTCTTTTGAGGGGCAACTATATGTTGCCAGCATCACTGAAAGATGCAGGGAACTTGGTACACAGTTGCACTCAAAATCGGGTTTACCTGTATTATTTTTTGGGGTGACAAAAGCCAAATTACAACCCCCCCTCCCCGCCTCCATCCCAGAAAGCTGCATGAATGCACCTAAGAAGCATGCACAGTCTGTTTGCTCCAACAGACCACTTTGTGTGCAACACTGGAATTTGGCTTTGAGTTGGAGCTGGTATCTCACTCAAACTAGTACTTTTCACCGGGTCCAATGTTTTATTCCCTTTTTCCAGATACTTATATTTAAATGGTGCTATGGAAGTGACTACCCGCAAGCAAAGCAAACATCATCCTTCACAAGAAGTAAGTACTGAAATTGCATTTTTACAGTTTTTGAGAAAATAATGGGATCAAAGCAAGGACTTTGTTTATCACATGAAGCTGGATTCACTTGGTTAGAATAATGACTTTTAATTATCTGCAGGGAAAGGTGGTTTGGCTGCTGACACAGAGGACAGACGTGGGCTGTGACCCTGTGTCGAGGGGAGATCAGCACTGACTCCACTCAACGCAAGATCAACGCCCTGGAGAGTAAAAATCAGAGTAACAAATTTATATTACATGTATTTGTGATTAGACACAAAGACAAAAAGCTTAGTTGATATGCTGAATACTGATTAGGTCTGTAAAGTCCAAATGCTATGGTTAGTTCACATAAAAACACTTTTGCAAGTTTACATACCTCATTGTACCACACAACCTTTTTTTGTTTTATTATCTCCA
The DNA here is from genome assembly GCF_000699245.1 of Pterocles gutturalis. NCBI lineage: Eukaryota > Metazoa > Chordata > Aves > Pterocliformes > Pteroclidae > Pterocles > Pterocles gutturalis. Next base: position 37,238 of record NW_010146129.1, read on the forward strand.
GTATCAGCCTCAACCTCTGCTTTTAAACAAAAGAGAGATACTAAATATATCTGATCATGGCAAGGCAAATGTAACAACAGGGAACTTGTTACGATGAAAACACCGCCTAGTAGCAGAGAAGATCCTAAGATGCCAGCCCTGGTGCCCAGGAAGCCCCGGGGCTTTTGTCGGGGTCAGTTTCTTAAGCCAGAAATAATAATTTCAGATGTCAGCAAAGCATCACCATCCCATTGCTGCAGCTCCTCCTGCTCCCTCCTGGGAAGCAAGTTTGGGAACCACTGCTCAGGGAACGACTTCTGGTTTGTGGCTTGTTTTTAACTAGGGGAAAGTGGCATGTTTAGAAACGCAAATAACTACAGCCCCAGGGCACGTCAGCACTGTAAGGGTAAGTCCCTCTGTGGTAGGTGCTCAACCCAAGCTGTCTTTCTCGGCAGGGGATATTCAAACCCTCTTTTCCTTTCTCCTTCACCTTCCTTGGAAGGAAAAGCATTAAACATTGATAAAAAGAGACTTCCACCACTTTCCTGCCCATTTGCTTGATCTTGCAGAAAACAGGCTTTGGACAGTATATTGCATCTTTCTAAAAGTTGACAGATCCATGTGTCTGCCCTATGAGGCAACTCTTAATTTGGGATTAAAGTACCCACCCAAGGGAGACTTCATCTCAGTAGAGTCTGAGGGACTTGCACTTCCCAAGTTTGGGACCGGCTGTGGATGCTCACCATCAGGCGGAGACCTGGGTGGCTCCACACCTTCGGCAGCCGAGCTCTCTCTTGGCATCGGCGGGGCAGCCCAGTACGAGGGACTGGTTCATCCAGCCAAATATGATCCTTCACACGAGCATCAGCAAGATGGTCTGTTTTAATTGTTCACTTTCTCCTCTCACCCTGCAGCAATGTCTCGAGGACCTGATGGCCAGGAGCCACCTGAAGTACCCCTGGGGCAGGCTGTCAAGTCACTGCAGGCAAAGTGCTCTTGCAATGAGGCTTAGGAGAGGAAAACACAAACCACCCTGCGGCAGCACTGATGTTGCTGGATTTATCTGTTTATAAGTAGTTGAGAGGGGGCAATCGCTGATTAAGTACCCAGTATTAACTGCTCTTAATCACTGCTCTGGAGTCTAATGGAGCTCTTGCTTGCACATAACCGTGCCTTGTAGCTGCCTTTAGCGCACTTGACAGATGTGCTTATTGCCATCTCTACTGCATATGTGTAATGGGCTTTTTAATTATTGATTCATCATTACCCCTTTATAAACCACTTACAAATGTCAGGAGAATGAACTATGCTTGTGTTTTTCTTTTTAAATCTCTTTCAGGCTTTAAAAGAAAAACAGCTCCATGAAACAGCATGGCTCTAGGAGCAGGGGGCATTGGACCTTGAAGTGAGGAGGAACAGATATACACAAACATACAAGGAAGCCTGCCCAGTTTAACTCAGTCCCCAAGGGCTATATATGAAATAGGCTACCTGAGTAGCTTTTGCTGTGCCTCTTCTTCTTCCTCCGTTTCCCAGATGGCCTCTGCTTTTCCCTGTCGGGGTGAGTTTGCCCTGGGGGGAGTGTTGCCGAACAAGAGGAGTCGGTGGCTGGCTCCTCCGAGAAGGACTTCTCTTGAGAGGTGTCCAACAGTGAGTCTGTACCAGGGTCTTCATTTTCCTTTGCCATCTCTTTTGACTCTGCCCGATGAGCCTCATTGCCGGGAGTGGACTGAGCACTGCCAGGGTCGACTCCAGTCTCTCTTGGCTGGGTTTCTGGCTCCTGCACCAGCCTGTAGCTCTCCGAGCCATCAGCTGGGCTTTTGTTGTCTTGGCCTTCTGAGGTGGACCTATTGAGTTGGTCTCTCAGAGCAGTGTCCGAACTGCTGCTCACAAACCTTATCCCTGTGCCCATGTTAGCAGCAGAGAAGGCAACGGAGCCGTTCTTTGTGCTTGGCTGGAGGCTTGCCCAGCTGTCTGTCTGCTCCATCCCGGTGCCTGTCATGGGCTGACTGGCCCCGTCAGTTTCCACCAAGCTTGCTGAGGGGCTTTCCATCTGGGACTCTCGTGGAGAATTTCCTCCAGCATTGTTTTTCAATGATGCCTGGTTTGAAGCTGAGGCATTTGTACCATCTTCACCCATCTCCATCAGGGTGGTGGTTGAAGAGGGGGTACTTTCAGAGGGATGACCATCACTGTTTTGCTTGGTCTTATCATCGATCTGCTTTCCTGCTGCTTGTGGATCTTTAATGCTCTTTCCTTTAAACAAAAAACATGCGATCAGCCACAGCTTCAGAGTTGCACCAGGGATCAACCAAGGTGCTTCTGCCAGTGGGAGAGGTTACAAGCAAGCAGCTGCCTGTGGAGGGTGCACTGACCCCAAAGAAGTTATTTGGAGGCAGCACCATTTTATCCTCCCTATACCTCCCCTCCTTATACCCCCTGTGGTCACCCCAGTTGGACTCCAAGGCTCCAGCTCAGCAAAGCCCCTGCTGTGTTTTCAGCAGGCGTTTATGTGTCTTTGCTGCCAACTGGCTGATGTCCATGGAAGCCCCCAGACTCACAAGGGTGACCAAAAGCCAACTGCAGGAAGAGGGAACCCATCTAACCCACCTGAGAGGTCCTGAACCAGCCAAGTCTGCTGGCGTGGCTGCACAAGGACTTCAAAACTGCCCTTCAGGCAGCATAACCCTGCCCTTGCAAAGCAGGTTTAGGAGAGCCACAGTGCACAAGTTAGGCTCTATGGTAGACCAGTGTACTTCAGCTTATCTAATGTGCACTGACACCAAGGTCAAGAGACCAAAGAAATTATAAACCCATGGGCTGTCTCCTAAAAAGCACCTAAAGGACTTCGGTCCTTCTGCAAATAGGGTTTTCTAATCTTTTTTTTTAGGGCTGCTTTAAGCTGCAAAATGTAGACTAAGACAGGATGCAGCAGTCTCCGAGGCAGTGACAAGCTGTACTTCTAAGACTTAGATAGCACAGAGAGGACTCATGTGGGGACGACACCAGTGCTCCATCAGCGCGATGCTGTGGCTGACCCATGGGCCGTGCCTCTGGGGGGTTTATCAGAGTGGGTGCAAGGCCACGCTGCTTTAAATTGCTGCTAATTCCAGGGAAGACCTGGCTGGTAACAGCTCAGGACTCTGCTCCTCTTCTCCACAGCACTGGCTGCAGAACATCCTTAAATAAAATGTCTCAAATGCAAAGGCTTCTTGCCTGTGTGCTCGGCTCAGGCTCAGGGGCAGATGGGAATGAACGGCTGCAGGTACAGTCGGGTCTGTGTCCTTACCAGACTGGCTCTCCTCCGGGCTCTCTGCAGGTGAGGTTTTAGGAATTGCATCTGACTCGTGTCTGTTCTTTGTCTTCCTCAGCGTGAACCCTTTCCTTATGTCGGCCAGCAGTGCATCAATGACGCACACCTCCTCCTGCTTCACCACCCCTTTCTTAACTGGGATAGAGAGAGACGGTGTTAAACCTGACCATGAGATGGGGCAGAAGGACACATTGCAGCAATCCTATTGTTTGAGGTGGGCACTGCTGTCCTGGTACAAGCAACTGCTGGGCAAAACCAAGGCACCGACGCCAGCCCAGGGAGCAGCCTGTGCTCTGTACCCCCGCAGCAGCATGTCCTGGCTGATGTTAAAGGGTTTACCCCAAAGCCTGAGTGCTGCTGGCTGGCACCAGTGGCACCAGCTCTGCCTGGACTTGTGCCTGGTTGTACCAAGACCTTGAAACACCTCTTGTTTGCTATCTGTGTTGGTGGGGGCCTTTTTTTTGGAAGGAGGGGAATGGAGGGAAAATGATCTTGATTTTTCCTTCCTTTTAGCGTCTTCCAATTGTTCTTTTCAATTGTGCCTTTCCTTTTCATCCACAGAAAGGCAGATTTAAGTTATGTGTAAGATTTTTGGGACATCTGTAGTCTGTGGTAAACTGGGGTGAGACTATTCAAGTGTATATGGAGATTGTCAGGGGCAGAAGTCAAATGTCTCATTAGATTTGGGATTCAAAAGTTATGTTTAGAAACTGAAAAAATTAACTGAAGTGTTTCAGTTTGATTTTTCTTTTCCTGTGCTGTTCAGTCAGCAAACCTAAAATTAACTTCTCTGCCCAGCCTGCAACTGTGAAAAGCCAACTCTTAGCAATGGCGGTAGGACACCTAAAAGCCTTTAGTCAGCTGGCACCTGGAAACCCACAAAATAAATTACCATTATGGGTCCATTAAAGCAGGACCAGCAAAGAGCTCCTATATCAGCTCCATCTCTCTTTTCCGAAGCCCTTTCAGATACTCACTGACTTTTCCATTTTCTCCCTTCTGTCTCTTCCCCTCTTCCTCTTCTAGCTGTTTCTTCCTCTTCTCTGCTTTGGCAGCTTGCTCCTTTCTGTCCTTGTTTTCCTGCAGTGAGGTGACAGGGGTATGAGAACGTTGGCTAAACATCTGCTAGAAAAGCCATTGAAGAGAAAGATGATCTGCAGATGGTTGCAAAGGAGAAATTCTGGCCATATCCTGTGCAACAAATAAAACGGGCAAGGGGAGTTAAGGGCTGCCTTGGCAAGACGGTGAGAGGGAGATCGCTGGCTTGGCCAGGACTCTGCCACACCCCAGTAGGAGATGGCAGCAGTGGTCTGCCAAACACAGCTACCTACTAGTGTGCAGATCTGCCTCACCTTCAGCTGAGGCAATAGTGGAAGGTATTGAAGCCACCATTTCCTCAAAACTGGTGGGTTTTTTACTGTACATCCCCTTTCTGAGCCTGTTTGCTCAGGTTGGAGTGAAGGGTTAAGTTTTATAAGCCTGTTCCTCTAAAACTTATGCCCTTGACTCCAAAGCATCTTTGTGACTCTGCAGCTTAAGCTGCTATGAAATCACAAATCACCAGGGTCTGGGCCAGGCCAGGAGCACCAGCACTGCATGAGGGTGCAGTGGAGTGGGGACCAGACACCACTTCACTGTGTGACCTCTGGCCAAGCGCTGAAAGGAGGAGGCCATACCCAGCATCTTCCCCTGACAAGATCTGGGTGCCCATCTCACCCCTGTCTGTTGGAGCAGAGGCATGCACCAGTACTAGGGATGCTCAGCATCATATGTGTGGATGCCAACCTTCAGGGCTCGGATGAAGAGATCTCTGAAAGTCTTCATGGTGCTAAATATGTCCTCTAAGGACAACTTGCTTGGGTCTTCACAGAGATAATTTGCAAGTTCTTCTCTCTTCCTTTCAATGGTTTCAAATTCTTCTTCCAGTTTTCTGGAGGCATCAATGCTATCCTGAAATGCATTTAATATACACAGTAAAACACCATCCAGAGGACAATGAGTGAAGTGCACTTAAAGAAAAAAGGATGTCAGTGGAAGAGCTTGGAGCAGGACTCTGGGCCCTGGCTTTTAACTGCTGCAGAGCTTATAAAGTGGAAAGAAACCTAAGATTTGTAGATGATCTTTGCTGCTGGTGACCGTGCTGTGCAAGTTTACAGGGGTGGCTTGAGCAGCACATGGAAAGCTCAATGCAAAGCTTAATCCCAAGAGAAGGGCTTTACTCTGCTGATCCACACAGAGGGTGAACATCTTCACTCAAAGTGAGGAGTCACACAACAGAGCAGAGAGAGCAGTTGGGGTGGGGGCCTGAAGGAATGGCTTCACCCAGGTTTGGGGTAGAGCTGGCAAATAAACACTGATGGGTTGTGTGGCATCACAGCCTATTTCCAAATCTGAGAGCATGCCTTCTGCAATATTTTTGACCCTCTCATGAACCTCCTCAGCTGCACATGTACTGTGCGCTACCTCTGTGTGTGTAATGGGGGAGATATGAGGGAGCTCCATTACTGACCTGGATGGGTTTCTCATACTGTTGTTTCACATCGTCGTTTGATGATAAGACTTTTCGCTGAAGCTCCAGCAACTTCTTTAAATTGGTGCTGGACTCCGTGCGTATAATATCAAGATTAATTCTGAAATCACACAGAACCCTCCCATTAGCTGACACTCCAGCATCCTGTGCTGACCAAAGAGAGGACAAATCTGAGATGGCGGTTTTGTTGTCCCTCTGCTTCCCACCATATCACTGAACTGAAACCTGAACTCTGAACTCTCTATACAGCCCAAAGTCATGAAAAACAGCTTCCCTCCACGGGACTTATGAAAAGGCTGCCAGGTCTATGTAAAACTTTATGTACTGAGTAGACGAATGCCAAAAAAAGTCTACCCATTCAAAGGGCTGCTCTCCACCCTCAGAGCTAGGCATTAGCTTACTTTCCCTGGTTGAAGACACTTTAACAATGCTTCTGGGTAGCTGGCCTCCAGAAGCTCCTGCTACCACAAAGGCAGTGCAGATTTTGGAAGGGCCTGGGAGGCAGCATTAACTGAACACTGCAAATTTCAGCCCTAAGTGTTGCCAGCTGTAGTACAATTATTATATATTAAAGGGCCTTTCAACATCATCAAACAAATCCTTCGGTTAAAACTAAATAAGATGCCATCTTGTTAATGTGCTATACCAGCTGCATGTGTCCTCATTTCTGGCATATTGTTGATGTGTATGGGATTTATTTTTGATTTTAATTCAAAGGAAGGGACACACAATTTTACCCTGCTGCTTTTGAAACATATTCAAGATCCTTTGGCAGTTCCAGTAGGTCCGTGTGGCTGTTTTCTACTTCCTGAAGCAGAAGAGAGAGAGGAGTGTTATTTGCTGTGTGGCAGGAGCTGACAGAGGAAGCTAGGGGGAAGAGACATGGGCAGAAGTGCCTGGGAAGGACAACTGCAATATGTCCTGCTGCTGCCCTCCCCTCTCTGCAGTTTACTTTGCCTCCCAAAGCTCAGCAGCATTCAGAACAGGCCAGCATGTTCAGAGAGAAAAGGCATTGCTTCCAGGATATAAAAACATACAAGAGGGATGAGTGTTGAGAAATACTGCAAAGCTGACCTGCTGCTGAGCTCTTCTTCTACCCTTTTCTCAGACACCTACTCTTGGCCATGGGAGGAGATAGGATTGTGGTTTGATGCAGTCTGACACTTCCTACGGCCCCAGAAGGGTAGCAAAAGGGCATGAATCTTATTTGCATGATTTACTTTCATGGTTGTGGTTGCTGAAGCTACTGACAGCTAACACAGGACTTGAACAGCTGGAATGGAGGGACTTTGATGAATGAAGGTGGCAGAGCAGAACATGGAGGAAAAAAAAAAAACAACCAAACAGCAATGCAGGGAATAAGAAAGCCATGGGGGCTGGAGTGAAGCATGAAAAGCTCAAGCTTAGTCTGGTGGAAAAGGGAGAGGCCATGGAAAGGCAGAAGGGCTGAATGGGTACAGACCAGCCATGATAGCTTTGGCAGCTATGTGCTCTGTGGTTTGCAGCCGATGATGTGCAAATTGCACAGATATGAAAAGGGAAGTTCCAGCCATTGTGGGGAAAAATGCTTTAGGAAAGCAGAACAAGTCTTAAAACAAAGAACTTCCTGAGCAGTGCCTACAAGCAGCCTCCATCAGCCTAAGTGAATCTAATGTTCCCAACTTGCAACACTCTGCAGCTAGCCAGGGATGATACAAATAAAAGTGCGTGGCATTAACTGGGAGCAGGAGAAATGGATCATCCGTGATAAAATCCTTCCCTATTGCCCAGGACTTGGCATTGGTACCTCCAGAATATGGTGGAGCAGTGTGATGCGGGTTTGGTTTGCTTTGGTTTCTGTCAGTTTGAGTAAGGTGCTGATTTTAAACCCATCGGCATCGCCTGTGTGACTACCCTACAAGACAGAAAGAAATCAGATGTAACTCCTGTGTCCATACAAATTACAACCCTAAAGGACATCATCCACATACTGTAATGATTGACAGGAGGATGAGACAAAAGAAGTCCTTACGTAGTTCAGAAAGTTTCCAACTTTGAGAATCAGCTGACAAAAGAGCGGTAGGCGATGACTGTTCAGAAGATCTGAAAAACATAAAGGACTTTTAAACAAAAGTCTCTGGTACACCAGAACATTTCCTAAACTGCACTGAAATTGGGATTTGGAATTTCACCAAACCAAATCTGATTCTTCAGGTTGCAGCCCAATGGCCCAATCTGCAGAGACACTGATTCTACATAGATTCAGTCCCACTGATTTGGCTCAATACAAGTTTTTGTTGACTTAGGCGTCTGTCTTTCTTTACATCTGGTCTCCTGTTCCTCATGGAAAATAGTCTTGCAGACTCTGCTCAGCTGTGCAGGGAAGCCAGTTCTGACAGCCCTGTGATTATCTGGCAGCTGCTAAAACCAGACATGCTCTCCCTGTTCTTGGTCGCGCATGATGGAGACGATTATCAGGGTGTGAAGGGTGCAGTCCCTGTCCTTGCTCTTAAGATGGGGTGCTGCAGTGGTGTGCTTTCTGAAGCACGCAGCTTTGAGGCAGGAACAGCTCCAAAAGGACAACTAGGCTGCTGGGAAGACCCTTTCTGAGAAAGCTTCAATTTATCCGAGAAGGCAGCTGTAATTCCAGCTGGAGATAAGCCCAACAGGAGCTGGGCGAACTGGTTCTGTAGGACAGACGGCACTTGACAGTGCCAAGAACATCCTTCTCCCAGTGGAGTGGGACCTGAGTTTTCTGCCACAGGAAACCAAAACCTATTGCATAATCTCTCCATGTACACACAGAATTGGAGCATCAACAATTTACAGCCCAAAATAACCACCTTTTTCTTCAGGTTCCATTTGTAGGCAAGGAAAAACCAAAGCATCACTGCTTTCTGGGGGAAGCTTGGGGTGTGCTTTTTTGGCAGCAGAGAAAATTGCTGTGTGAAGGTTTGGCAAAATAGGGTGGCAAATAATGCAGCATGAAAAAGGGGCCAGCTTCGCTGTCTAAATTCAGCTTTGAAAGGGCTGATGAGCTTCCAATGCTTCACTGGTGAAAGTATTTCAGAGGAATATATCTGCTGCAGAAAAAGAGGGTTGAGGGTGAGGGAAAACAATCTCTGGTCCTATTAAGGGCTTTGACCATCAGTGAAGATACCAAAAGCTGCATCCTGTATTCTGCAGCAGACCAGTGAATGGACCACAGGGGAGTTTTTGGGCGGCTGAATGGTATCATTGCAGAGCTCCAGAGGAGTTTTGGGGGGTTTAAAGCTTCTTGTCATAAATAAGATGCAGGAATAAGGTCAGGCTATTTACCTTCGCAGGCTCTCCGGATGGCTTCAGCTTTGGGCTGAATCATGTCGAGCACAACGGTGGTCTCTTCACAGATCAGCATACATTCGATGCGCAGCTGGTAGCTAAGGACAGAGATCAATTCAATGATTAAAGGCACCATGATCTTGGCCAGCACAGAGGCCCTGTTTCCACATCACTGTTAAGTCTGGCAACCCCACAACATCCCTGTCAACCACATCCACATCAAACCAGTGTCCGTGACTCGTGCAGGGAGGTGAGGGGCTGACGCTTGCCTTGGGGACCAGCGAGGATGTAGTTTCTGCCAATGCACTGCAATCAGCAGAGAAGACTGACCACCATGGGAGATACGGGTTCCCCCTTCTTGGCATTGCATTTGGCACTGCCTTTCAGTAGGCTACATGGCTTTCTTGGGCAGCTTTGACCCTGGGTCTGGGGCAGCTTCTGCTACTTCAGAGGGAGAGAAGGTGCTGGAGCAGAAACAGCCCTTCATCTAAGGGCAGCAGGGAAAGGGATGGCTACAAGGTGGAAGGGGGAATCTGCCAGCTATGTCTACCAGTATCTGTCTGTGAGACTCGTATAAAGAAACTTAAATTGAGCAAAACCCAGAAAAAGATTAGGCTGAAGTTCCTGACCAACACCCTTACCTGGGAATCTGAAGGAGCAGAAGATAAAACTGATCTGCGTTTGCAAGCTTTGATTTGTCTTCTTTGAAGGCCTTCAGGTTTTCTATCTAATGAGAAATAAAGAATCAAGACTGCAGGACTGCACTGCATGTTCATCTCTGTGAACCAAAGGTACCATTCTTCCTCCTGACCTCATGTTTTTCAGGCAGAAGCTTCAGCAACTGCTTCAGAACCTCAACGTCAAACTTGGTCCGGTCCCCGTTCTGGACCATGGCAGCCACCTCTTCATTGGAGCTACAGGGAGAAGGAGCAGAGTCAGCCATCACCCAAAGACCCCTCTCCCACAATCACATGCTACCGAGACATGTATCTGTGCAAGCGCTCCGGGCTTTCCCTAGTGAGAGCCACAATAATCCAAAAGGAAAGATATGTCCCTGTGATTAAGTCAAAACCCGGACCTGGATCCCTGCTGTGGCCCCAATTTTGTTTCTGTCCCTGGTCAAATTACTCAAGGCCAGAGATCAATCCTGCAACTCAGATGAATGTTTCTGTTAATTTGATTAACTTAAAAAAAAAATTAATTCTTAAATTCCCCATTGGCCCTGTTTTGAGGAGTGGTTTGACCTCCAGAGGTGTCTCACAGCCTAAGTCACCTGAAGAGTTTGTGCCACAACTTTATCTGTAACACTGAGATATAACGCCTTTTCCAACTTAGGTAAACATAGGTAAAAATGCAATTAAACTCCTAAACCCAGTATTTTGAAGACAGTATAGGACAGACTGGGAAATGTTCAGATGTTTCAGTAACACAGACCACCAAAGCACATTGGCTAGAATAGATTTCATGAGGACCTTCCAGATACTATGCAAAACCTGCTCAAAGTTTTGTCAACTGTCACAAAAATTGGCCATATCTTACCATTTAAATTGCTTCAAAAATATGTTCAAATTGAGACTTTTCTTGGAGTCCAAAAATGTGATCTTCATTAAAGAAAAAGAAGATATCATGTATTAGATGAGCTGTCTGCAGTGATCTGTATGTGAAAGAATGAGAGGGACCTCCTCACCTCCTTCGGTTCTGCTTTCACTGGGGCGGCCGTTTTCTCCTTGGGGGTTGATTGTGGAAAGCAAAACAGCTGCTCTATGCTTGTGTAATTGGGCTCTATAGTTTCCTCGCTGCTGCTGCTCACGGAAGCCCACATTGAGTGACTTTCTGAAAAAAGACAAAGCATTCAGACTGACTACAAGGACAACTGAAAGGTCCTGGCAATGGAATTTGCTAGAAGAGACACTTCTCAGAAGATGAATGAAATAAGAAAAGATATATTAGTCCTGGAAAAATGTTAATTATTTAGGAGGAACAAGTCCCACAGGCAGGATCCAAAGGGCCTGAAGGGTAATAAAGCCTGATGCTTTACCCCAGGATGTCCTGGTCCCATGGCTGATGTTATTTTTGCTTCCTTGCATGCTAACTGGGGGACTGGCCGCAACCTGGACATTTTCTGACTGTGGCCTTCCTTCATTTTTCATTTTATAATCGAGCCTACTTGCATAAAGTTGGTTATATGACTGCTTGAATTAATTTCCACTGCAATTTCTTAAACATCTTTTTTAAAAAAAAACATCACCCAAACGTGCCTGTAGGAGACTCTACTGAAATAATCCCAACAATTAACTGCTCCTGTGATTGAAAACATGCCTTATTTGGACTTCACTTATGCCAACCTCCATGCAGTGGATGCCTTGCTTGTCTAGGACAAAGCTGACGTTGCCTGTCCTGGCTTCTTCTCACATTTCATGCTGCTCTTTGGATCCACTAGGAGAGGGAAATGTGACCCAAAAATCAAGAGATAAGTCAATGATTCTCACATTTCTCCAATACTTTCAATGTCCTTCTTGAACTGTGATGTGGTCCTTACCTGCACCCTTACTCACAACTTTCATATACCCAAACTACAGATGAACTGAGGAATGTAAGTCTGGGGAACCCAGATCAGAGCCTGTTGAGAACTCAAGTTTAAGGCATGTCATGGTGGATTAGGGAAATAATTCCCATCCCTCCCCCTTCTTTTAATTTCAAAGGATTTTAGTTATAAACAAGCTATTCCAAACTACTGATTGAGTTGTAACAGTTACTATACTATATTAGTAGTTTCATGCTACTTTTATTTAAGCTCTGCAGGTCAGATGTAATGGAAATCAGGGAAGTTATGTATCTAAATGGAGTTGACCACATTTGATAAATTCAGAGATAGTGTTTTTGCCCTGGGTCACCACTGAAGCAGCAGCAACTTTATGCCAGAAGCACCCACCTCTCACCACGTTGGAGGGCAGCTTCTGCCAGTTCAGCTTCTTCATTCTCAACGTTGGTGTCTTCGCTGTCTTGCGGGGAGGCCTGCTCGCACCAAGAGGGCAGCTGAACTGGGAGGCCACCACAGCTTCTATGTGATCTCC
>NW_010146130.1:0-263 GCF_000699245.1 Pterocles gutturalis
TTATTTTATTCCCCCTTGGGCACCAGCCAGGGTTTGGGGTGACCTGGTCCTCGCCCAGCCCCTGGGTCGCCCCCGAGCTGGAAATTGGAGGTGGCTTCAGCCCCCCCAGAAGCTGTGTGTGGGCGTGGGGCGAGGGCTGGCGTGGATTGTGGGTCCCCATGCCCAAAGGCATCTCCGTCCTCTCGCGTGGCTCAGAGCAGGCCAGTGCCCGAAAGCGGGCTGAGCCTCCACCTTTGGAAGCTTCCCTGTCTGGATCCGGCCGC
>NW_010146130.1:306-2155 GCF_000699245.1 Pterocles gutturalis
GCTTTGCAGGCAGGGCACAGGCAAGCTGCCCTCACTGTCAGCAGTGGGGGGGTTTGGGATGAAGGGTTTTTTTATATCCATAATTTTTCCACCTCTGGAAATGCCCAAATCCTTGGGAAATTTGTGCCATGCCCGGTTTGGCTGCAGGTTCCCAGGGATGCTGGAAGTGGTGTCCTGCACGTGGCAGTGGGGAGGAAACCTGGAGCAAAGGCTCGGTGTGACCTTCCCAGGTTGCCCAACATCCACTGGGACGTGCCAAGCCTTGTGCCACCCAGTGCCAGCGTGGGACAGTACATGGGACGGACACAGTGCCTGCCCCAGGGTGCCCTGGGGACACGCAGCCCGCCCAGGCAGCAGCCCAGCGTGGAAAAGACAGGCACCGAGTGACCCGCCGGTCTTTTAGCAGGAAAAAAAGATGATGCCAAAACCATCAGTCACAATGGGTTTGTCACCTGGGGTCTCGCAGCAGCCACTGACTGTGACCAAATCAGTGGGACGTGTGTGCAGGGCGAGCATCGCTCCCCTGTCCCACCACAGTCCGATTTTGTCCCACCTGGGTGCTGTGTGACAGGGACCCACCGGCAAGAGCCACCAAACCTCCTGCCATCAGGGTGCTCCTCGGGTCCGGGGCACTGCAGGGTTACCCCCACGGGTGCAGCTCACCCCTGCCCATCTCCCCAAGCTTGGGATACTGCAAAAACCTCACCCAGGCACCTGCCCCAGGCTGCACAGGGCTGGGCTCAGCCCAGCTCGGCTCGGCTCTGCCCTGCAGCATTTCGCCAGTCGCCTTGTCCCAGGGCTGCAGCCAGCCGCAACCTCACGATGGGTTTTCCCAAGGGATCGCAGCATTTCTGCGCACCACTCCTCTCTGCCTGCGGTCGACGGAGCAGGCTGGGGGCTGCGGCAGCCCCTTTGTGGGGGATTTGGGCTGGGCAGTGAATGCAAATTGCACCCCCGTGGTGCCGAGTCCAGCAGCCGTGAAGCCGCCCCGTGTCCCCGAGTTCCCACATGTGACAGCCCCAGCAGCGGGGACGTGCCGAGGGTGCAGCCGAACCCCGATCCCCCATGGCTGAGCCCCTTGGGAGCAGCCGCCCCGGTACTGGGCTCCCTGCACGGCCCGTGGCCACCTGGCTTTGCAGCTCTGCTCTCTACAGAAACCCCAGCCAAGAAATCTAGGAACTCCAAAGATTTGCTTTTTTTTTTTCTTTCTTTTTTTTTCCCCTTTTTCTATTTGTGTTCCAATAAAACAAGAGTATTGGATCGTTTGGTGGCGTAAGCACATTCTTCTGGCATTTTTGCGTGTCCCTGGCTGCGCGTTATTGTCAACCGGCCGCATTACGTAGGTGCTGTTGTTCCAAGAGAAACCAAAGCAAGAATTTGAACTTTCAAGTGCTTCCTGCCATTGTCTTTTGCTTTTGTTTGTGCTACTGACTCCAAACCAGATGGATCGGGCTCCCCTCTGGCCATGGGGGCGATGGGAAGTCAACACAGCCCAGTGAGGTTTGACAGCTTTGTCTTCCCTTCTACTGCCCTTCATCCGTCAAGCCCGGCCGATGGAGCTCAATCGACCAACGCGTATGGAAGGGGGGGAGGAGGTGGGATTTTATTTGAATTTCAGTGAGCTTAACACAGTAAGTAATGAATGAGAAAGAAAGACGGAGAGCGGGTGAGCGAGAGGGGACGGGCTGTAATCAAAATTCAGTACTTTTTAAATAGGTGCTTTGTTGTGCGTTTGTATGACTATGATAATGCCACAGCCTGCAGATCCGAAGAGGAGTTACCTTTTTAAAAAAAAAAAACTAAACTGACAATTGACTACTGTTGGGTGCTGGGGAGGAGCTGGTGGCTC
>NW_010146131.1:0-259 GCF_000699245.1 Pterocles gutturalis
GGGGAGTAAGGGGACAGAGGGAACAGGGACAGAGGGGACAAAGGGACAGGGGAGTGAGGAGACGGGGACAGAGGGAACAGGGGAGTGAGGGGATGGGGACAGAGGGGACAAGGGGACAGGGGAGTGAGGGGACAGAGGGGACAAAGGGACAGGGGAGTGAGGGGATGGGGACAGAGGGACAGGGGAGTGAGGGGACAGGGACAGAGGGGACAGAGGGACAGGGGAGTGAGGGGATGGGGATAGAGGGGACAAAGAGACA
>NW_010146131.1:434-908 GCF_000699245.1 Pterocles gutturalis
GACAGCAATGGGACAGGGACACAGAAGACAGGGGACCAAGACAGTGGGACACAGGGACAGTGGGGGATGGTGATGGAGGGACGGGGATGAGAGGGGACAGGGGACAGAGGGATGAGAGGGGACAGGGGACAGAGGGATGAGGGAATGGGGACAGCGGACAGAGTGATGAGGGGATGGGGACAGGGGACAGAGGGGACAGAGGGATGAGGGGATAGGGATGGAGGGGACAGGGGAACGAGGACAGGGAGGGGACAGAGGGATGGGGACAGTGAGGAGATGGGGATGGGGGGGATGCGGGAACGGAGGGGACAGTGAGGTGACAGTGACACAGTGACAGGGGCACCGTATGCCACCTCACCACGTCCACCTGCAGCAGCAGCAGCTGCGACACGAAGCTTGGGGACAGGGGAGATGTGGGGATGGAAGGGACAGGGACACAGCGACAGGGACATGGTGACACGGTGACAGGGACAC
>NW_010146132.1:0-56909 GCF_000699245.1 Pterocles gutturalis
TCATAAAAGGCTACCTATCAAACCCAGAAGATTTCCAGCTACTTTTCAACAGTACTTTGGTAGCACTCCTCTTGCAGATAAGAAAAAGTGACAAGGGTTACAGAGCTGCCAGTGTCCATATACATTGGCACCGTAAAAGAATTGATAATTTTTGTCTCTTAAGCTAGCAGCCATGACTCTAAACTGGAGCATTTGCAAGCCTTACTCTGCCTTGCTGTTCCATAATATGCAAAGGAGGCTGAAAGGCTACGTAGGAACCAGGCCTGAGCTCCCTACACATTGTGTCCAAATGTGTCACACCATATGGATGCTGTGACCTGGCTTTGTGAGAACTGATCATCCTTCAGTTATAAACACAGGTAATAATTCCCATTACATGTCTACATCTATTTGTTTCCATGGGGTTGATGGTTACAGACACAGAGGGTTTGAAAAAAGACGACAAGGACTTTCCCTGCAGTCACTGGGACTCTCCATTGATTTGACGGGGAGTTTTGTTCAGCACTACTGTTTGCAGAGACCAGGTCACAGGAGAGGGAAAGATTGTTTTTTCACTTGTAACTGTAAAACAAAAAATGTATTCCTGGGGTAAAAAGGATGTCTTACAGTTTCATTCACTTCTTCGGGTTAAACAAATGAAATTTGGGAGTTTCTTTGTCTGTCTTCAGTTTATTCTTTTTTAACGTATTCCTTCTCTTTATGGCTATATTCATTTTCTGTCTTTTCCATCTTTTGTACACTTACTAACCAATCAATGTCATTCTCAAAACTTCCCTAGAAGATTGTCTTTTACAATAATTTGCTATAATCATCCATCTTAGTGATACATTGCAGAAAGCACAGTAGCTCCAAAACGAGACAGACAATTGGTGCTTATTTTCAGACAATTTTCATTTATGTGATTTTTCTTTTTTTTTTTTTTTTTTTTTTTTTTCAAATGCCCGTAAGTAACTACTTGGCTCTTTCAAGGTCTCTTTGATGTGACTCTGCCTTAGGAAGATGAATCCCTGTTCTGACCTTCACTTCTCCTCATTTTGATGAGGCAACTTTCCATTTTGTGAAACAGAAAGCTGTTTTTACTTGCAAAATCATTTTATTGTGCCAGTCAAATTGCACAAGTCATAGCAGGATGAATGTCTCTGATTTACCACGAAGGCTAAGGGAACAGTTAAAGAATTTTCCTTTGTGTGCATGTGTATTGGGCTTTTCTTGCTTGTTTTTGAGAGAAAATTCAAAACATTTACAACACAAATCTTTTTTTTTTTGTTGTTGTTTTGTTTTGATTTTGTATTTTTTCATTAACTAGTTGGGCAATTTTATTGCACATAGCTCTTAGTAAGCATTTTAAAGTCCTGAATATGCACAATCATTTCCCTTTGGTAAGAATCAGGTGTTCTGACAAATAGACATGTAAGATTTTCTTGAGTTAAGATTAAAGAAAACTACAGTTAATGCTTAAAAAAATGGTCCTTCTCTCAATGGAGCCTACTAGAAAGCACACATATTCCACACAGAGGATTCTGTAAAATTATTACTGTTAATTGTATGTGTTATTGCATTGAACTTATAGCAGTAAAAAGAATAAAATTATTTTTTAGAATAAACTTCAGATAAATTTGGAGGAAAGAAATAGATCTGTCCTTGTAGTTCAAGTCGTATTTCAAGAACAGTTTCTTATAGACCCCTGTGCTTCCTAATGTTTTTATTTTCCATTCAAAGACCTTAGAAAAATGTAATTAAGCCTCCACTGCTATTTTAAGCTTTACAGAAATAGAGAAGCTGCATTACTTTACTCTGATCCTTTTAACCTTTCTGTAATTACAGACTTACCACTGTCGCATAAAAAACATCTGAATTATTAAATTTTTATAGTGATTGCCATTCCCAGTACCACTGTGTTTTGCTTATTACATTGCTAACAAATTTTGTGCCGTATGGCTTGTCAGAGACATGTCTTTGTCAGTGCACATAGGTAAATGTACTTGACTTGATTTTTTACTATATTTAGTTAAGAAACACCTGAATTATGCTGAATTGTTTGGGCTGAATTCAGGTATCTTTCTATCTGGGGAACAGATGAAAAAGAGTAAGAGCATCTAACTGCAGGAACCAATACTCATCTGGCCACTGATGTGCCTCCCAGCCAGAATAACAGTAATTGCAAGTCAGTTCTATTGGAGGATTTTTAGAAGACTTCCTCGATTTTCATGCAGATTCCATATAAAGCTGTATCAGTTGCATTTCTTTTTGTGACAAAAAGTATTGATCTGTCAATGTTTACATGACAGAAATCTAGAATGGTTTTAAGGTCAGTTGTAATGAAGAATTAAGTTTTTTCCACAGAGTATTCCGTTAAGCGTGTGTGTTAAGGTATAGTATCATCCATATGTGCACACACAGTTTCCTGTGGGCTGTCTCAGCCTGGTAGATTGGGTGTACAGGGTCCAACAGGGATGTGTGTGCTGTGTGTTGCTGCGATAGCAGAACTATGAAAATATTCTGTACATGTGCCCTAATGGTGATGACACAAAATTAGCACCAGGATGGAAAAGATTGCCTTTGGGATGTCTTCTCAGCTGACATCCACAGTGACCACTTTTAGGATATTACCATGAGTTTTATGATATTTTGTGCTTTTCATGAAGTACTTTTTGATTGTACACACAGATTTCAAAATGTGAATCTTGGGTTTATTCAATTTAGAAGCCAAAGTGAAAGAATTACAAGTTAGTGTTAAATCTGAAGAATTTAAAATCTTATGATCCTTTGAAGCCTACTTCTTGGTAGTTTGAATGGTCATTACAGTATATTGTTATCTAAGTTCTGTTTCTTCCAAATTTCCTGTTCCTCTCCAGACTATTCCAGCCTTCACAAGTGAGAAATTACTTCCTTCCTCTCTTTTCTTCCCTTCTCTCTCCTTTTCTTCCCTCTCTGCTTCACTCCTTTTTTGACGATGAATGCTAAGTTCTTTAATTAGGGTATAATACTGGAGAGAGAGACAAACACAATTAGCAAATTGTATTCCATTAAATCATTATTACTGGTTTTTTTTGATCTGCAATGGATTCAAGACATTTGCTGTTGAAAACCACCACCCTCATTTATTACAAAGATCTCCAATAGTGACTTGTTTCCCATATTATTTTCATTCTTTACTTTCCTCATAGGAGCTATGTATGGTGCATTTTATTAGCTGTATGGTAGGTAACACAAATGCAGATACCATTCTTTATCGTATACACAGTATTTCAGTATTTGGAATTGATGAAACTGGTTTTAAACCAGCTTTTTTGTTTTCATACTTAGATTGCCCTCATTTGTCTCTATTGAGACCTACATAATAGACACCTAGGGTGAAGAAACTGTGTTCCTCTGAATCTTGTAGAGCATTTCACATTTTCAGAGAATTCTTCTCATACACTTAGTTCTAATTGTTGGCCCCATGTTCCTAATAGAAACAGTGCTGCTGTTATTGGAGTGCCTTTCATAATTTTGAAAGTTGGGAGAAAAACTTAGGAAGATTATAAGAGAAAACACATTAGTTATTCTGTGCATGTGCTTTCTCCAACAATATGAAAGCACAAGATTTCATGAAAGAACAAAACCAGAATGCTACTTAATGAAGGAGGAAATGAAGTTACACAGAAATACAAAGTCACTAAAATACTTAATAACACTTCAAATAATTTATCAGCGAAAACTCTGAAATTGGGCTAATGGTATGTCTTGATTAGGTTTTTAGAATTGTATATTATTCATATCTTATAGAAAACTTCAATAATGAGAAGGGTTCTGTGTCTTTTATGTGTTTCCTGTGTTGATTGCTTTACTTCTCATTGTCTATGGCATCTTTGGATTCTTTAACTTTTTAAAAAGCGACTGCATGGGAAACTCATTTTAGATGCCTTTCTAATTTAAAATCATTGCTGTCTTATGCTTTAATAATTGGTGGTGGTAATTTATTTGCTATTTGCACAGAGACCCTCTGGATTTGGTGGTTTATGAATGTTTTAAAAGTTAAATGGATCAATTTTATCTTTTTTTTTCATTATTTTAATTAGATTAGATGAACTCCCTTCTTTCTACGGACCATAATCTTCACACACGCTGGGGCTTTTTCTGTTTTCTCAGTTCAGGAGTATAAATCCAGCTGCTACCATACACCACATCGTTAAAAACTGACTTAATGATCATTGCTTTTCAGACCCAGCTGACAGGACATTAAGAGAAGATGGAACATCTTCCTACTTCAAGCCTTTCCTTCCACTTCAAACCCTTCAGCTGATGGCACTCTGCATAACAGTCACCACGTCCCACAAAGAGGTTGTCGCTCCCCTCTCTTATCTTCCAGTACATTGATGTACCTGGTCCCAGTCTGGTACCAGGGAAAGAGTCAGACGTGTTGCACTGCCTGTCCTGAGTGCTGCACCAGAATGTAGTTACTTGTTTGGGAAGATCCTGCATTTCTACTGACACAGGAATTCCAATACCTTTCAAGCGCAGATTTAGAAGTCAGCATGTACACTGCTGATTTTTTAAGCAATATATTGTGACACCTAGCAACACAGTTGTCTGTGTCTGAAGGTGGCACTGAGGAGCTGTTAGAGCTCACTGAAAGGAGCCACATCACTAGGTTTGAGAGAGGAATCGCTTTTCCCCACTCACCTGTTTATTCGGAGAGGAAGGCTTTTCTTCTCTGCTGGAAAGTATTGGCTGTGCAACCTCTCGCTTTCCTTCTTTAGTATGCTTGCTGTACATATGAATGCTTTCTGAATGGAAAGATACTGATGTGAATTGTTAGATAGTTAAACTGTTTTGACCTGGTACGACATATCATGTTTAGTGTGCTATCTCTTACAACCTTTTTTATTGGATTTTATTGGTTATCTCTAAAACTCCTTAATTTCTGCGGTATACCTGGCATGGTTTTCTAAGGAGCTAAGACACATCTGGTTGCACTCTGTGTCCTCTACTCCCGTAGTTTTTAAACCTGCCTGCTAGTTCCATCCGAATTTGACAGAAATTTTTATGACATTCAATCCTCGTATGTTCTGTGAAAAAATCAGTGGTTGGCCAGAGGGTAGAGGCTGAAGAGTGCGGTGGTGGGAAAGGCTGGCAGAGCTCAGCTTGTTGGGGGGCTGTAACTGTGGGCCGTCCACCAGTGCATCCACAGCCCTGTCTGTGTGCGGTAGGATGGCCGCTGCCTGCTGCATCTTCAACCTGTGGGTATGTTAGTTAATCATGAGTGTTCACAAATCAGCTGTTAACTTCAAGCTTGTAGAAGAATGTATTTCGTTTTGAGTGTTCAGGTCTGTATTTCAATTGTGGACCTGTTGCAATGGTGTAATGAAATGGTATTTTTTTTCAGTGTTACCTAGATCACTGGTTTGTTTCCAAATTCACTAGGCAATCCATTAATTTTATTTCTTTCTGTGATACTCAGTCATATAGATGCTTGAATAGTTACGTGTATCTCAACCTGTGTGAACACTGAAAAGCTCGTGCTGTATCATTGTGAGGCAGTAAGAAAGTCAACAGCATCTCCCCTTGGAGATTGTGGGATCCTTGCAGTAAGATCAGGCTTTTCCTGTTAGAGTTTCTGACCGAACTAATAGTTATCCTGAGCTGAATTCTTATCTCTTGCTAAACATACTCTCCCTTGAAAAACTGTAAGGATAAAATTTATAGGAGTATGTAATTTCTTTCTTTCATCCAAATTATCTCATGGAAGAGGATTTCCTAGGGATTTAAGTATGGTCAAACCAACAGTCTTGGGAAGAAATCTTGATACCTGGAAATCTCATTAGGTGATCCTTGACTCTCATGGGAGATTTGCTTCCAGTGTTTCCTTTCTTCTGGAATTGCTGAACATCTTTGGTTGCCATTGATTTCAGTAGGAGCCAGGTTCCAATCTTGAGAAAAACATATGTAAAAAAACCTATGTGAAGCTGTGCAAAGCTAAAGAAAGATTGCTGGAAAATGTGGATTTTTTTACATATTTTTCCATGACAGCCTTCATGAAGACTACTTATCTGACATCTAGAATTTTTTTTCCAGTAGATAAAAATGTCCAGTCAAATTCTGAAAATCTGTGCAAAGTGGATGAACCCTCCCTGTGGTGTCCCATCAGACAAAAATTTAGAGTTAGGTATAGAACTCTCATATTTCTCTACTAAATTGCATTCTGTCCACTCTCTTATTTTTTTATGAATCTATATTTTTCATTCTTCCTGATGTGAAACTAACCCCACTAAAATCTGGAGAGAAAGAGAAGAACTGTAGCAGATGGCAGATAATGTTCAAGAGAATAAAGCCCTTTTAATTTCTCCTGTATTACTTAGCCATTAGATGTGTTATATTTAGATTTAGGAAATACAGTTTGTGCTTTGTTAAATAATTACTTGATCACAGCCCAGAGAGAAAACTTTTAATGTTTCATTTGGTGCAATCACAGTTGGAAAAGAGGTAACTTGGTTTAAGTGGAAGCTAAGGGGTATATAAAACCCAATAGTTAGATATAGTAATTACCGAAAACTGCTCTTTTCCTGCAAGAAGTTACTCTGAGAATGCAAGAAAGTCTCAAAATGTGATGCATTTATAAAGTTATCTAATGCATTGTGATGTTCCTGCTCTTGGTACTGACCCAGAATAAATCTGTCAGGTTGCATAGATATCTATAGGACTAATATAGCTGCGACCTGTGATGAATTTTGCATCTACTAACTTTTGTGAAAAACATCAGTGAATACCTGTGTTTTTTATATGTATCTGATGACTCATCATTTCTGAGGTTCCAAGGAGCAGTGCTGGTTGCTAATCTTATGCCTGTTTTCTATCAAAAGAAATGTAAAAATAGCTAAAATAAAATAATTCCCCCAGTTCTGGTTCAAACCACACACATTTGCCAAGGTAAGAAAGAGAACCATTTGCAAAGGCACAAGCTCTAGCTTCCAGTGGTGTCTAGTTGTTAAGCTACATCTAACCTTTTATAAGAGGTATTCTAAAAAGAAGAATGACTTATTTATTGGGCAGCATCCTTGTCTTCTTAAGGCATTGTCCTGCCAGTAGAAGATCTGGGTGCAGTGTCTAACCTTGGAAAGGTTTGGGGATGATGTAACATAATTTAGATCACAGTCTGACCTCATCTGTCAAGCTTTTTACCTTCTTCAGGAATGAAGGGTCTTCTAAATAGGACTATTTGTGGAATGCCTAATGTATTTGAAGAATGCCTTACCCGATGGGCTAGTATCTACATTAACATGTGCAGCTTAATAAAAGTAGTAATATAAGTCAAAGAGAAAACCATAAGAAGATATGAGCTATAAGGATGAAACCATTTCTGCCGGTGTAATTGAAATTCAGGCTCTATAAAGTCAGTAGCAATGCACCCTATTTGCAGAACTGTAATATAACCTAACTATATTGCCATACTTATAATTTGAATTAATCATATGCTTCCTTACTTGCAGTTTAGTTCTATCTCAGTCTGTTAAAGGGCCTTGACTCTTTCTTCTCTTGAGCAAAGACAACTGAAAACAGTTTTGAAGGTAAAAGTGAGATTCTATTGGAGTGGTATGTAATTGAGTTTCTTGCATGTTTGCTTCCAGTTCCTTTTGACAGTTGTTTTAGGTGTAAGAGACTGTTTCGTGCATGCCATGAGTCTGATGTAAGGAAAATGATCCTTTCTATCTGGGATAATTCATTACTGCCTTGTGGAGTTGCATGGAAAAAAATCCTGCCTTTTCCTCTCATGGTGTATGTCTATGTGGTGGGTTGACTCTGGCTGGATGCCAGGTGCCCACCAAAGCTGCTCTATCACTCCCCCTTCTCAGCTGGACAGGGGAGAGAAAATATAATTTAAGTCTCATGGGTTGAGGTAATAAGGGGGACAGGGAATGGGGGTTGTGGTCAGTTCATCACACGTTTCTGCTGCGCCTTGCTCCTCAGCGGGAGGACTTGTTGTAGAAGGAGCCAGAGTTAGTTACGCACTTCACTCACACGAGAGAAACAGCAATATTTTTATTTATATAAAACAGTGAGTTAACAAAGTTCAAAGGTTAACACAACAATGATTTAACAGTATTCAATGGCGAGGTTCACTTGATTATTTACTGCATAGGGGACAGGGTCAGACAAAACTGTTAGGGAGGCCCTCTCATTGAGTCACAAGCCTTGGAAAGGGCTGCCTTGCTCTCTAAACTCCTTCTCAGAGAGGAGCCTAGGTGCAGCTGGATCCAGTCCATGTCCCAGCCTTGGTCAGTCGTTCATGTCTAAAGAATGCAGAGGATAAGGAAAAACCCACTGTTGAGTCATGAGGTTCAGAACGGACCCCCTTGCTCTCTAAACTCCTTCTCAGAGAGGAGTCTAGGTGTGGCTGGATCCAATCCTACTCCTAGACTTGGTCAGCAGTTTATGTCTAAAGGATTATATATGCACAATCAATCCTTTTCATCACTTAGCTAAGATTTCAAAGTTTGGTGTGGTATTAGTCACTTACCGAGAATCTGTTGCAGCAAGGAATCTCTCAACCTCAAGGAATAACATTGAGATGTATCCTGACTCATGGGAACATCCTGGCATACAGCCCACGGCCTTGCAGGAGAGCTCAGTGGGCCTTGGGCTGTTCACTATTTATGGAGTAAGATGGTTTACTTATAGTCATACAAGCCATATTTTGGTTAGTGCAAGCTCAGCTAGCCCTCAGCTGTTTGAGCAAGATGTGCAAGATGCTCTTGGCTATTGTGTTGTTTTCTGTCTCTCCCCAATCTACTCGAAGCCAAATTCAGCTATTGTGAACAGATGCGTCCATTGTGACTACTGGTGGTTATCGCTTGAACAGGGTTGTGGAAGATAAAGGTCAGGTTGAGGGGGAGCAAGCCGTCACAGGCCTCCAGCATGGGGTCATTCCCATGGGAGACAGTGCTCTGTGGACTTCTCCAATGTGAGTCCTTCCCATGGGCTGCAGTTCGTTCCTGCTCCAGCCTGGACTCCTCTTTCCATGGGGCCACGGGTCCTGCCAGGAGTCTACTCCAGCGCAGCTTTCCACAGGGTCACTGCCTCCTTTGGGCATCCACCTGCTCCAGCGTGGGGTCCTCTCTGGACTGCAGGTGGATCTGCTCCACCATTACCTCCATGGGCTGCAGTGGAATTTCTGCTCTGGCACCTGGAGCACCTCCTCCTCCTTCACTGATCTTGGTGTCTGCTGAGTTGTGTCTCTCACATACTCTCACCCCTCACTCCACTGCTCTTTCAGTGCGGGTTTTTTTTCCCCCAGCTTCTTCACTATGTTATCCTAGTGGTGCTATCACCATTGCTGATGGGCTCAGCCTTGGCCAGTGGTGGGTCTATCTTGGAGCCAGTTGGCGTTGGCTCTATCGGGCACAGGGGAAGCTTCTAGCAGTTTCTCACAGATGCCACTCCTGTAACCCCCCACTACCAAAACCCAGCCATGCAAGCCCAATAGAGTGTAAAAAGGAAGTGTCTGTAATTTGAGGGAGTGGAGACCATAATTTGCTCAGATGCTGTGCTGATGAGGCCACAGAAGTATCTCCTGGATATTTAGGTAGCTTTGAGTGTTACAATTTATAGGAAAAAAGTATCAGGAAAGACCTCAGAGACTTAGTCTTAATGTTGCTTTTATTTCATTTCAAGTCTGATGGAGGAACTGAGTGTAAAAAATTAAATTCTAATTATGCCAAACTCCTCCCTCTGTAAAACAGACTAGCACAATAGCACCGAGCTCACGTCTGGTGGCAATGATGTTTAGAAGGAATGTACTTTAGAGTCTGTGTTGGGTATTTGCCATGATGATGTGCTGCACCTCTCTCTTGAAATAATGCAGTATGTATACATGAATGTGGTGCACAACTGAGCATGAATTTTTGATGTTCCTCTAAGCAACAGTTTTAATTTTTACTACTTTAAACTACTGCTTAAATTAACAACATTTGGTGGGAGTGGTCTATCAGTAGTTTGAAGATTATTAAATCAGCCTGCCTGGGTATTCTCTGTAGTTTGGATACCAGCTTACTGTGTGAACTTTTAAACTGTTTAATCTCTCCTGTGTATTCGTTTTTCTGATTCTAAAGGAAGGGATCCAATAATCACCTCCGAGGGAGAGCTGTGCTTCTCTAATGAGGGTTTTCCAACAGTTATGATACGTTTTTGATACGCACTGAATATTTTTGTGCCTACCTAAGTATCCAAACATTGACTGATTTTTCTCATTATTTTCACAAGTTAAAAACTGTCACTCGAAAATACCATTGGTTCTCGCTCACACAAAATATTAGCTGTCTGAAGAAGAGGTACAGAACAAAAGTGCAAAAGGAGCATAACAGCTTTGCAGTATGCAGTGACACATCTTTTCTTAATGCCGTCAGCCTACGGTTTGTGAAGTGTCCCGAGTTTCACTAGCATCTTTCTTTGTGGTCTTAGTCTTTCAGATTCTGTGACAACGCTTGAATTTGTTGAAGCATGTCAGAGCCTCAGCTCCTTTTCATACCTTCCTGAAGTTCCTTGGCTCAAATTAAAACAGAGTATCTGGGAGAACATTAAAGGCTCAGGAAGAAATCTGCTGGCTCACTTAAGCCCATTGTTTTCCTCTGTTTTAAAACCAGTTTGGGTTGGGTCTTTTTTTTTTTCTTTTTTTTTTTTTTTTTCTTCTCTCTCTTTTCTTTAATAGTACAAATCCACAGCAGACGAACTCAAAAAAACCCAGAAACCTGTTTGTCACTTTTGGGACCAGATGCTCATATGAGTTTCAAAGCATTTAATACATTGCTTGCAAATGTTAATTAAGACTAAAGATGGCTTTGATTAAACAGTTTTTCAGATTATTTGTATCACTGCTGGTGATAAGTGATGGGAACAGTGTTTGATAAAAATATCAAAGAACCAGTTTATGGATTTCTGCTAAATTCTGCTGAGGTAGAGATATGCAGACTTGGTGGGAATAATACTGGGAGGGCATTTGTTTGTTCGTAAACAGTGATTTGAAGGTCAGCCCTTGAGTACCTAGTGATACTCTTCTTTGAACAATAGCTGTAGTTTAAAATACTGTGAATATTTGTAGCAATACAGTATTTTTTATTGTTTAAGAAACTTTCCTTTGGTTATTATGATGCATAAAATCCAGCATATCATCAGGAGACCCAGATCGTGGACATTATAGGAACTGGAGCCCATTTTCCTATCTACAGAAGAGGGAAAAATCCATTTTCTCTTGTTGTTCCAAATAAATTTTCCTTGTTCTTTCTTATGGTCCCATCAGATACACAGTGCATGCACCCTAAAGGGCTGCCCTGTATTTGCATAACACCGCACAACCTTTAAGTCACCCTGACAGCAAAAAGGAATAGAAAAACATGCCAGAAGAGTCCCAAAGCCGCTTTTGTGGTAGATGTGCCCTTACTGGGAAGGGCCGTGCTATTGCCTGCTCGCAGCTGCTGCAGCAGGACTGAGCAATATTGTCCTATTCCACTTCCTAGGAGCCTAAGCTGTTAAGTAAATTAGAAAAGGAAGGAGTATATGGTCATTTTAATAAAAAATGTCTCATCTTTATATCCATGTTAAACACCATGAGTTACCCAGTGCAGGTTTATGAGCAGCCACACGACTGTGGAAGAGGGAAGCTAGATCAGGATTTTTAAGGCAGCTGCTGCATGAACGTCTGCTTTGTTCCTTTCCTTGCATAGAACTGAAACTACTTGATTTGGTGACAGTTGCCAGGATTTCTCTGGGAAATTCTCTTTAATTCAAGTGGTTGATACTGGCATTTGTAGAAGAGGATTTACATTTAATCATTGATATCTTGGTGACATTCCAAGTGGCCATGGTGTGGTAAATGTGAAATCTTGGGTGTCCAAGGCTGTTGCCCTGTATAAAACTAAATACATATCCCAAAAGCTTGCAGTGCTTTGAGCAGTTGTGGACTGTGCAGAGATTTGCAAGAGTACAGCAATTGCAGCAAAGTCAATTAAACGTGGTTAATTTTAAATAAGTTCTACATGGTTGCATTGATTGGTTACATTCACCTAAATCACAGGATTATGATACGAGCCAGACACAGTTAGCATTTTATGCTTAACTGCAATAAATAAACAGTCATTTTACTTTTATTTAGAATGTCTGATGTTGTTCAGTGTAGAAAAATTATTTGTCTACCAAGGGATCAATCAAATAAGGACAGGACCCCGTTGTAAGAAAATAAAGTGATATTGGACAACATAAGGACAGGATGACTTTTATCCTGAATACCTTTTACTGTTTCTGGCTCTTTAGGTTTAGAGTTAATCTATAAAAGGATAACTTTTCGCATTAATTAGGTTGCTGCCTAGAGCTGTGTCGTGAAATTTGCAGAGCAATTGAAGTTAATGAGTTTTCTCACAAATGCAGCTGTGTCCTCCTTTACACTACCTTCGGTACAGTCTAGCCACAAGCAGGCACTGGAATCACAAGCCAAGGGAATTAATTCCTTTGTCGTAAATAAGTAGTACGTAAGTACTGGCCGGTGCATATAAAATATGTGATATATATATATATATGTAATGTAAGCATATATACTCATGCATTTATAGATACACTGAAATGACTATTTTATATGTGTGTGTATATATATATAATATATTTTAAGCATTTGCCAGTATTAATTTAATATAAATATGTATACCTGCAGAGTAGATCAGAGAAAAGGCCATTTTATTGATTCAGTAGCTGCACTCAAGTAATAAAGCAATTTTGTAGGTCAAGAACAGTATAATGTAGATACTGATTTCACCTTCTGGCCTCATCACTATTGTCATCTTGTTAAAACTACAGAACTTGTGATTTTAGCAAAAACTGTCTTATCAAAATGTTTCAGAAGGTTCCATGGTTTAATTGCAACTTTTCTAGCCACTTTTTATAATAGCGTGTAAAATAAAGCATGTATTTTTTCAGTACTGGACTCTACATTTTCAAGAAAAAGAGATTATATGTCGCATAAGATAGTATAAAAAATACAAGTTGTTTCTGTAATAAGTGATGTAAAGGACAGGTATCTTATTCTAAATATTGTAAGCATTCTAATAACCATGTGAAATCATTGTCATTCTGTTATTACCGTAGCCCATTCACTGGAAAACAAGTAATATTAAAAAAAATGAAATCAAATTTAATATAAAACAAAGGACAGGAAGTTTCTTTTACAAGCTCAGAAAGGGAGATTTACTTAAAGCAAGTATAATTCTAGAACATGCAATTGAAAGGGAAGAACATAGGTTTAATTATGGGATTAGCTGTCTCTGGTAGTAGTTCACTTTAGAATATATCAGCATATTACTACAAAAATATCTTGTAGTACTTGAAAAACAGAAAGAGTGGTAATTACATAGATCTCAGATTTTAAAAAAGGGAAAAGGAGGGGTGTGTGTGTGTGTTAGGAGGCTACAAAATCTAGTTGGTTTAGGAAAGCTCAGTTAAATTATATTATGTCTTAAATGTTGTAGGTAATGGCTTTTCAAGTTAGTGTTTCCAGCCTAATGCCGATAATAGGATAATGAGGCATTTATGGAGATTATATTTTTAAAGTTACAAATGTGCTACTTTCTAGCCAGCAAGATTGCACACAAAAACAGTGGGGTCAGTCAGGAAGTAATTAGAGATGTTCATAGTGTAGAGGAGAAGGAATTGAACTTTGCTGGGCTTAATGGCTTTTACTTGTGTCTTAAAGGCTTTCAAAAAATAGTTCTCCCTTCTATTGTGCTTTTACACTGTGGTTTAAAAATGTGTTCTTCATCTCCTCTGTCACAGGGACCAAAATTTCACACATTTTCAAATCCTTCTTATTCGTGTAGGTCCTTTTGAAGACAGGGTTATTTAATATTCCCAATCAGCTGCAAAGAGGCAGGAAATTTGCCAGGTTAGATTTTTGCCATCAGCTGGTAGTTCAAGTAGTGGAACCTGACATGAAATCTTCATGTGTGGGAGCAAAACTCACAAACTCATCTGTCCATCTGACTTGTTTACTTGGCTGGGCAAACACATGATACAGTTTTAATTTCCCATTAGAAAGTTATTGCATGACTTAGACAACTTAATTTCCTTCAGAAAAACTAAGATGTCAGTGTTATAAAAGCTTGTTCGTAGTCTTCTTCAGTAGACTGGAGTAATAAAGTTGATGCAGGAGTATAAACAGTGAAGAGAGATGTTGTAATGTATCCTGATGGGTAAGTGCTGGACTTTCCGTTGGCTTGCTATTTGGATCTGGTTATATGTGAAGATCATGGAGTGTCACAATGGAAAGTGACACAGAGGGAAAAACAGAGAAAAGATGAGGAAATTAGGAAAGGAATGCATCAGACAAGTACAGAAAAAGCATGTATTGCAGCAGACACATGGTTGAAGAGGATGCTAGTAACCAAGGGTGCATCTTGGTCTGGGATTGTCAGTGAAGGACTTAAAGCAGAGTTGGACCATACCTTAGATCATGACTGAGTGTGGCATGGGTTGGGTTTTGATGAGGGCAGGGAGAAGAAATTATTGGACAATAGCATGGAAGTTGTAATTTCAATTTCATTAATCATGCAGTTAACTTTAAAGTAACATAGTGACCTCAAAAACGTAACAAGGCATGTGGATAGGGTTTTTTTATGTGTGTTTTCAAATATTTTTAATATTTTTTTTCTCTTGACACTAATTACGAGTAGCTACCTATGTCACTGAGGTGAAAGGTGTACACAAATTCTCCTAGATCATGAAGAGGATATAAAGCATATTACCTTCTCACCTGCTGTCCATGACTGCTAGGGTGGGATTTGCGACCCTAGCACTTGCCATCAGTTTAAGGAGCTTATTTATTTTGAACCCTGCCTTTTCTTCTGTGCACCTGGAAGATTTAACTTTCCCCAGTTCTCTTAATCTTATTTTCTCTCACAAATGTATTATCAATTTTCCACCGTTTTCCCAAGTAGACCCTCAAAACCCATTTGTTGCTCTTGTTCTCTTCTGGGTCTTTTCTTTGCTCATGGCACCTTGGCCACAGCTATTCTTAGGAGACTGTTTTTAACTTGGAAGAAAGTGGCTTAATGCTGCCTTCCAATAGATTTCTTAACTCCTCCTGACCTCACTTGGAGTGAGCACTTACAGATTTGTAGTGATGGAGCCCAAACTGTCCTCTTGGATCATCTTACCTGATCTTCAGTATGTCACAAACTATTACATTTCACCCTGTTTTAACTGAATATCCTTTCTCCTCACCCACCTAAGCATACCTTGTCAAAAGACATTCAATCTGGATTCCCAAATATCCTGATATTTTCTTAGTCTCTTGTTGTTTGGCTTTTAAAAAATGTGTGTTCATTTTCCAAGATGAATTTGTCTGAGTCTTACTGTCACAGTTTCTCTCTAATGCACTGTTCCACTTGGTGGTAAAGACAGCCCCTGACCCTCTTCAGTAGCTGATGGAGCATGTTGACACAGCAGTTGAGGCCTTTTGCTACGGATTCAGAGCAGTAAATCTGTGATTTCTTCCAGTTTACTCGCTGACCACCAGTCAAAATCAGATATTGGGATATAATGTTCGTTATGTTGTTCATGTTCTCATAGAGCAAAACTGGTGTCATTGAGGGGGATAGCTTCAGTCTTACACTTACTAATCATCTCTCAACCGTTTTGAGAAGATTAACAGGTGCGTGTTCTTACTGTGTAGCGCGAACTGCTGAGTTAGAAAACATAAGTTTACGTCTATAGGATTAGTGTTTACATCTGTGGTGCTTTCTTATCTGTCAAGATATAAGATTTGTTTTGTAAAATCTATTTTCTATTAAAACCATGTTTGCTTGTTTTTTGTTCATCATCCTATAATTTTTATGATTCAACTAAATGCCATCTTTTCCATAATTTTGAGTGGAACTGCAATAAAATTCACTTGGCATTAGATTTCAGGCCATTCCTTTTAACCTTCTGAATATTTACTTGAAACTTATCAGTCTGTAATCTTCTTAACACTGTAGTCCAATTTTCTTAAAAAAAAAGAAGAAAAAAAAAGAGTAATCAGTAATAAAGACTTGAGGATTCTTGAGTTCACATTATCCAGACCATCTTATTTTAAAATATTTACCCTATTTGATGTGGGATAAAGTTTATGCTATTTGTGCACTGTTCTACTTCTTAGCAAAGACAGAGTGGAAATAATGATGGAATAAATCCACCTAGTATGGATAATTTATAAAATACATTATTTTGCTGAAATAATTTTCCTGTTATTTTCCATTTCTATTGTTAATGTGTCTCGTCCACCTAGAATTACCTAAAACCAAACATTTTTAACTTTTGCAATGATTCACTTTCTTTTTTGTTTTTTCTGTATTTTCTAAATGTACTTTTCCCCTGTGTCTTATTAATTGCTCCAGGGAAACTTCTTAACTGTCACACTTCCCCTTTCTCGTTCATGAAATTTGGGGTTAAAATCATCTAATAATCTCTTTTTACTCCCTGCTTTCACTTAGTATTTCACTATCTAATTTTCTTCTTTCAGTTGTTTGCTTATAATAGTCCTCTATTCAAATGATTATATTTTATCCAGGATGTCTAGTAGTTGTTTACATAGTGTGTAATCTCTGATCACTTTTTCCTGGTTAAAGTATTAATTGCAACAAATTAGAAGAAAATTTGAAGCCCAGAATAAAGCTACACTCTAACTGCAATATCCTTTGTTTTGAAATTTTGACATGTATAATTTTCAGAAACAAATGGCATTTTTTAGTGGATGCATGAGACTTAAATTGTGTGTTGGAAACTGAATTTACGCATGGAAAAATGTTTTCTTCCAAACATTTAAAATTATTTCTTTTTAGATTTAGTGCTATTTAAATCATCATATGGGACTGATTTTTCTTTCCTATGCTGCATTAAGTCTGAAGTTCACCTTCAGGTGTGTTTCGCAAGACACCATTTTACTTCCACTTCTGAGAATCTCTTTCTCTGTCCGATAATCAGGTTAATAGTCCCTTAATTCCCATATCATTGTTGCACCCTGCTTTTGCCCTGGTGACCCTTTTCTGTCCTTTGAGGTCCCTGCACTGCCTATGGAGCTGACCATGCTGGTGTGTGTGGAGCTACTCCACACTCAGAAGTCTTTAGGGACAAAACAGAGGATCCTGTACGCTGTACTCAAGGAGACCAGCCTCACTGTGCCACGATGCAGTCTCTCCAGGGCAGGTGCCATAGACACCTCATGCAGCTGGTGGTGGACCTTCAGAGTACTGGTTACGGAGCCCTGTTTGTACCAGGGGTCTGAGACACCGGGCTCTGTATGTCTGTGCCTTCCAGCAGCAGTGTGTATGTGGACATTGCAGGTCTGCTCCTCCTCTAGAGACTTGCTGAGGCACTGCTACTCCTCTTGACAACCATTCCTACAATGAAGGAATAAATTCAATTACTTGAATATTAATTTCTTCCTGTCATTCCTACCTTCTAGCAGTGACTGGTAAGCCATGTTCCTGCTCTAGGAATCCCATACTCCCTCAAGAGAGAATTTGCCCACCAATTGCAAGCAGTTCTTCCTTTCTGTTCTAGTTGTTCAGTGTGATTGTCTTCCATGTTCTTGGGTGAAAGAACTGCAGTTGAAGCTCACCGGCAGAGGAGCAGGCTGAAGATCTGTGAAAAACTTGATCTTTAGAGGTGGAATAGCACAGATCAGATACTTAAAACATACACAAAAAAAAACCAAAACCCCTAGCAAAAAATATTTCCTTCTAGTTAACCGTGTTGACAGCAGAGACAGTCTGTAATTGTTATGTAGAGGAATTATTCATTCCTTGCAGTATACAGCAAGCCATAAGGAATTAAATGCAGAATTTATCTTTTATGTTTTCTCTACAAAGAACAAATATTAAGATATTTAAGGACGCGTCTTTAAAAGTGTTTTTTATGATGACTTCATTTCAAGTATGTATTTTTACATTCTAAGCCTTTCAACTGATGGTGCGCTGACATTAATGTTCAGAGTATCATTAAGGATATATTGTTACAATAATATATTAAGTATAATATATTACCAATGTGATGTTCTTCTGATCATATATCAATGAATTAATTATTACTCTGAATTGTTTGATGTATCAACGAAATGCATCATTACCTTGAACCATCTGAATTTTTTGCAGTGCAATACATCATTTGCATGGTGGAACCGTAGTGATGTTGATGAACTGGCATGCAACCAGGCTTCATTATGCTAAATAATCTAAAACAAGATTCTTTAGCTTGATAAATATGTCATGTAAGCCATCTCATCAGCTGGGAGACTGAGAGATAGAAAAGACTGGTGAATTAGCATATGTCTGAGTGTAACAGGAGAGCAAACAGCACAATTTGATGTGTTTTGGAAATAAAATATGAGCCTAACATGTCTGTGGAAATCACTGGATGAAGTAGTATTTACTTCAGTCATGAAACTTGTCGCGCTGTAATTACCTCTTGAGTTTAGCATTGTCCTGTTGGTCTGTCAAATACGAAATATGGAATGGTAACTGAAAATGCATATCTGAGAAAGCCGATACTTCTCTATATAGACGTGATCATTAAGAAGGGTGAAGGCTCTGAAGGTAAAGTCTCCAGTATTTGCAAGAAAACAGATGACATTTTAGTCACAGAAAAAAAGAGAAATTCAGTCATTTTCATTAAACTAGAATATTTATTTCCCTCCCAGATAATCTCCAATAGCCAAAAGTGGCCAAGTTCTATAAATACTCAAACATTATCTGATTGATATGGAAAATAAACCACATCCCTGAGCTTGTAACTTTGCTATATCTTAATATGATACCATGAATTCTGACATTTCTAGCATCAAAGCCATAACTCCATCTGTCGCTGAGTTAAGAAAATCTCAGGTGATACTCTAAAAAGTAGGAAAGTGAAATAGTTGCCGACAGAAGACTGTTCAGAGAGGGACAATCTAATACTTTCAGTCATGTATTTAAAGAAAAGTGATTGCTTATCTAATCATATAAAGCAAAAATTTTCCCATTAATACATATTTTAGTAAAAAAAATAATTTTTCACAGGACAGGGGATTTTAACTTTTACGAGAAATTGTGACATTTTTATTTTTCACATGAATTTTTGATGAGGCAGTACAGAAAATAGTTGATTACAATCAGAACAACATGCAAATGGTCACTTGTTTTTACTTCAAAAATCTATTGTAAAGAATTGAAATCTTGAATAAAATAAAGAAAAATTTCCCTTTTAATTATTTGGTAGAGTAATGAACCATTTTTTAATCGTTCCTGGACAAAATTAACCATGATATTTTCCTTACATAAACCTGTTGAAGTATAATAAGGTCAGGACTAGATTCAGTCAGATTGCTGATGAAATAGATTCACCTCTAAAACTGGAAACACCCTCTTTTTTCCTGTTTAATCATCTTCACATAAATATTTGTCAGACTCCATGAAACAGCAGTGTGATCGCGGAGAGGTAAACAGTTTATTTTGGTGGGCTTACCTAGAAGAAAACAGATGTATTTGCAAAGGGAAAACATTGTGAAGATTGAGCCCATGCTTGTTTGTAAACGTGTTTTTTTGTCTGTGTGTGTTGGTCTGATACTTCAAAGTGCTTATTGAGGTAGATAAGGCACGTGAATGATCATTTGGAAGATCAGGAGCCAGTGTAGTACTCACCACGTGAAAAGGTGAAAAATCTGGCCCTGTAGCAAAGAGCATTTCCTGAATTTTGTTACAAACTTTGCAAAAATATTTCTGCAGTGGTGTACTGTATGGAACAACCACACAGGGATTCCTTTCTCAATTTCTGTTAGGTGGATTGGAGAACCATCTCTTGTCTGCCTGGGTAAGAATATCTCAAATAGCCTTTTGTGGTGTTTAGAGATTTAGAAATTGGTATGCATCCTTCAGAAGAAGTTGGACAGCAAGGTAGCATCAAACAAAATGTATAACTTTGAGTCAATATCTTTATTCGTTTTCTGGATTTAAATTTTAATATTAATAGGGTTTGCAGAAAGTAGTTAACTAAAAAAGTCAAATCTAATTTAAAAATTCATGGACTGCATAAGTAAAAGGATTTGTGGAATATAGTTAAAGGTTCAAACCTAATTAAAAATACCATACTACATTAAAAATGAGGGAAATGTTTTCATGATAACTATACTCCTGCAAATAACTTAGCTTTCCCATTAGTACTATTTGTTTGATGTTCCCTACTAAGCTAATGAAATACTGGGAGATAATTTGGGATACATAGTTTTGTGAATTTTTCTTTTTAGTCTAATCCTATGTATGTTTTAAGGTCCCACATGGATTGTTTTTCACTGGGCTGTGAGGCTTATATCCAGTGAAAAGCCCCACAAAATATGATATGAATGAGCTATGTAAATATTTGTGAAATTTAGCTCTGTCAAAAAATCAATAATGACTGTTGGTATTTATTTATTTCTACAATATTGCTCCATATAGAAGCAAACAGAAGTTATTCAGAACGAATAAACAAAGCGTGTGTGTGCATGTATGTGTTGTGTGTATATACACATATTTGTATATATTTTTAAAAAGCGTATTTGCCATGTCCTTATGTTTCTTGTACTCCTCCATCTACTGCCTATGAGAACAGAAAGGTAGGAGCTGAGGGAAAGGATCACACTTGAAATCTGGTTCCACAGATCCCTGGGCAATTAACACCTTTACAAATCTCTTCCTTTTCTATTTCTTCTATTACCATTTGTTTACAATAGGACTCAGAAACTTCAAGCAAAGATCAGTCTTTCTTTTAGACTGGCATTGCTAGGATTTGTTGTCAAGAAGACCTGTGCCTGATGACACATCCATCTCTCACCTTTATCATCTTCTAAAGAAAAAAAAAAATTAGTTCAGTGGTTCAGACCTGAAGAGCAGAATTCAGGGTATAACTTGGACCACTCACAATAATATATATTTTTTTTTTTCTCATGAGAAGGCAGTCTGTCTTAAATGCAAAAAGCCCAGTAACAGACAAAGAGGCTACTAACATTTAGCTATCCTATATTAAATTAGGGTTGTTAGGCAACAGTTTAATTACAAATATGTAAGCTGTTATTTGAACTACCAAACAAATAGGCATTAGAAGCATTAGACAAGTTCTGTGTGATTATGAGCTATGGAAGCTGTTAGTCAGGTAGTTAACATTAAGCTGAAAAAGGCAGAGAACTGTTTTGACACTTTTTAACCCTCTTCCTGTCATTTATTGATATTTTATAAAGTTTCCACAAAAGAAAAATAGTTTGCACCCCCAAAAAGGAACCAGAATACTGTTCTAAAAAATACAGTCCTGCAAATCCTATCAGAGCCCACATTTCTGGTATCACACAACACATCTTGCATGTGAAAAATGTATTGTTTGCATACATCAGATTAGTAGCACTAATCACACTTTTGGAATATCAACAGTCTAAAAATCTACATACCAAAAATCAGCAGAGCAGAAAGTTACAGCATGTGGTGACCTGTAGCATCATCCGTCTTTGTTTGCTTTGGCACTATTTGAAGAATGAAATGTGAGAAGAATGAAACATGGAGGGTGAGTGAAGAGCCACAAGGGCTTTGTCTCTATTCATTATATGTGTGTATGTATGTCTGTATACACACAGATATACGCAGAGAAAGAGCCAGTATGCACTGTGGAGAAAAGTATTTGTGCTTAAATTGCATCATTGGATTTTTCTTTTCAGTGCCATTTTGCCCCTTTACTTAATTTCTTTCTTTTCTCTCTGGAATCTCATCAAATAAACTAATCGACAGAGTAGAAGAGCATTGGCTTAGAATACCTTTCATAGAGCTACTTTAATCAATCATCAGTAGTGTATATAGATTCATATGAGACCTTCAATTAACTTGCCCATTAACACTGGTAAAACAATTTTAGATCCTTAACTTATCAGGAATGCTGTATGCAAGGGATTTGAATAGCTGAGCAGAATTTGTCATCAGACACGTTTCATCACTGTGCTCACATGATGCTGGTCACCAGACAGAGAAGGAAACAAATGAACTGAGAATGTTGTTTTTCTGGGATTTTCCATTCTTTAAGCATAAATGTTTTATTGCGTATTACTGTCTCACAAGTTTAAGCATGTTTTCTGAAGGGAGAAGTACTTGCTGTTCCTGTTGACCTCATACAGAATCAAGAGTACTCTCTAAGTAAAGAAGCCCACCTCATTTGATTTTGTAGTGGTTTGTAACGTTTGATTTCTTCTTTATATTGCACATTATCATATCTCTTATTAGTAGTTACCAGGAAACCTCAGTTCTAAAATGGTGCTTAACTTTACATATTTGAACAGCGTTACCAAAGTCAATGGAACAAGTCAAACAGAAAACCTCTACCTGCGCTGAGTCACTTGCTCTCTTGGGAGTAGAAGTTGTTGCCTCGACATGCACATAAAATAGCCAACGCATCTCATCTCAGTTGTTACAACAGTTAACCGATGAGATTAGATGTGTTGATCGCTATTCAGCATTTACACCTTTATTTTAAAATTGTGTATGTGTCAGAAAATCTACTAGAAAAAAATATTTTTGACCTTCCCTACTTATTTTAATCACTGTATGAAAAATATTTGTCTTATGCTTGTTTCTAGAGCCTCATAAGAAACAGGAACTTACTACAGTATAGACGGTAAAAATGTATAGTACCCACTAGTCCTCACCATGAAGGACCTGGATCATTTTACAATCTGGTTTAGTCTTTTGATGTCAAATTCTGCTTTCAGAAACTGCAAGGTAAATCCAAATGCCATGAATGAGAAGTATTTTACGGCACTGAATATGAGCTAATGCTTCTCATTATTCAAAGGTGCCTACAGTATTTTACGCATTAAGTTCTGTAGTGCATTAATTTTTTCAAATTGTTTTGTGTCCAGTCTAAAATGATGCAATTGTCCTTTTCCTAGTCAGAAAGATAACAGTGAGTTTCAAATCTACTTATTCTGTTACCTGCTCAAAATTTCTAATGACTGGATGACATTATTATTATGCAGGTTTGCAAGGAGACCTACTAGGGTTGCTGTCATTGTAGTAATGGAAGATAACTGTCTGTTATTTTGGAGGTATGGCAAGGACCTTCATTTAATTCTTGTTGGTGACCCTGTTGGTTTTGAAACTAATTCACCTCTGAGTAGGTCTGATCAGGTCCCCTCAAGTGAAGTGTGTTAGGCGTGGATTTGGCCTGTGGGGTTGGAGCAAATCTTTTTTTTCCGTTTAACTTGTTGGAGTAATTCTGTGACACAATAGCCGAACACTCGTACAATGAAAAGCAATGAACTTTAATGGAGTTCATAAACTTATGAGAAAACTGCACAGCATCACAATGCATCTCTTGGTAGAAGTGTATGTATGGGATTTATTTCTTGACTGCGCTCTTCACAGAATGCGGGAAATAGGAGCTGGATAAAATCTTTGCCCTGCTGTAGTGATGGTTTTCAGTCAGGTATGATGAGCCATGTATAAAGCTGAATCCCTGTCACACATGTAACTCCAGGAAGCTTGAAAACTGCATGCAATTACCAGATACAAAAAGAAGGCAATTAAAGTAGTGCATTTTCAACACAAAAATGCATAATGTGGTAGAGACTAATTAAAGATGTGAGCACACAGATCACTAGGAATTGCCCAAGAATAAAAGTTCACTTGAAAATAAGGTAATTAAGTTAATCTTCTGATAGTGGAATTTTGCAGTAAGTGCATGTATCAAATATGAAAGTGAGGAACTTAAGAGGTAATTACAAGTAATTCAAGCATTAAATTAAGCTTCTAGCTATAAGAAGTGGTAGTAATTACAGACATCAAAATTAGAACCATATTGTAATCAGAGTAACTACAGTGTAATTAATGTACCTACATCACAAACTATCTACAAACGTAAAATGCAAGGTGTTGGTTTCACAGAAAACATTGCTGTTTCAACTGGAGAGCAAGTCAGCAAAACTTGGAGCAGACATGAGTACCCAAAATATGAACCAAGCTGTCTGCACTCAGGATATCTACCATTTTCCAAGTGCTGAACCAAAACTCTGCCCTTGAGTTTCCAGGAAGTCTAAAAGATTGGCATCCTCACCTGATTTTCCCGTCTGGAGGTACACTTGTATGGTGCATAAGCTTTGCAGGCTCCCTGGCAAACCAGGAGTTACAGCTCTGGCTCAGGCAGGTGGAGCCTCCACAGTTGCTTTCTGCAATTAGGCTTGTCAACATCTCTCTCAGGAAAGTACTACTGGCTCATTAAGGCTAATTGCTGGCAGACACCTGATTCCCTTGGAGGACAAGGAGGGGAGCCAGGCTGCAGGGAGGGCTGTGATGGGTGAGGTTAGGAGCGCCTACCAGGCAGGTGGCTCACCTTTAATCATTCCTACAATTGACTTACCGCTACAGGAAACTTGACCTTTTCTTTGATTAGAATCGGAGCTGATGAAATTCCCCTTCTTCTCTGCAATCAGTTGCCACATGAATTAGGCCATTAGATGTGTGTGTCTACCTGTCTGCCCTAGGCATGTTGTTAAGGCTGCTGTGATTAAAGCAATTTATTACAAATTATTGGGTGTGAAAAGGGATCTGATACTATAAAGTAATATTTTAAAGTAGACATTCTGAAAGGTACAGTTCGTGTCATGCTTTGTTTTCAATTATTTTATATGGCAATCTTAATGTTTTTATCTCTGGCACGAACAGTAGATTACCCACTGCAGGTTTATGTTAGAGGGCAACTTGTACATGATCTGTGAAGCAAATGGAACTAAAAAAAAAAACCTGATTATATCTCAGTCTTAGC
Source organism: Pterocles gutturalis (assembly GCF_000699245.1). Taxonomy (NCBI): domain Eukaryota; kingdom Metazoa; phylum Chordata; class Aves; order Pterocliformes; family Pteroclidae; genus Pterocles; species Pterocles gutturalis. The sequence goes on from NW_010146132.1 coordinate 24,802, forward strand.
AGAAACCGTACCATTTTCCTGTGCTGTAGAAGCAGATTAAGCACTATGAAGTTTGATTTCTATGTATTCCTCTACACTAGAGTTAAGCCATTTTGAACTTCAGGGAAGTTTTCTTGTATGTTATTCCTCTCTCTCCCTTTTTCTTCTCTGTCCTAATTTATTTGATGTATTTTATTTGCCTGGAAAATATTGAAGTTTTATTTTAATATTGAGCTTTTAGCTACATGTATTTACATGCGAGCAAGAAGTCCAGCACTTGCCCCACCATATTAATTTCAGGGATTTTTACTGGAGAGTTGGCAAATCTTTGGCCCAAGCCTATTACCATGCAGCGAGACATTCTGAAAGCACTAGGATGGTGTCGTTTTCATAGTGTCAGTCATATGTCTGAAGGTTGGGTTTTTTTGAGCTGCAAGCAGTTTGAATGATTTGGAGATCTCTATGTGTTCAGGCACACCTTTGTTCTGCTTGGTGGAGAGGGTCCAAGATGCTGTGACCCACATAAATGCATTCGTGTTTCTAGGACTTTACTCCACAGTTGGTTATTGACTCTAGCTGGAAAGATGCGAATTGCTTTTTGTAATTACCCAATTGAATTACTGGAATTGCCTGAAGGAGAGATTGTATGGCACATTCATGGCATTTATTACTTTTTCATCTGAGTGAAAAAACCAGCAGATTGCTGGGTAAGTCTGATCAAAATAAGCACAAAACTGTATTTATCAGTAGTCATGAGTTAACACAGAACATAAACAAGATTCACTGAAAAGTCTGAATTTTACCGTAAAACTTGTTTGATTACTGCATTATGATGCATCAATGAAAAAATATTTGTGGATTGTGGATTAAAGTAACAGGATAATGAACACAAGAACAAAGAATCAGAGAAGCAAGAAACATATCTTTGATTTAAAGATGGAGTTAATTCAGTAAAATGTATCCCTTCAACATATTCCAAAATAAAGCTGTTTTTGTACTTGGGCTATAAGTAGCTTTTGTGAGTTGGACACCTGTCCAACAAAACTGGAAATAAGCTATTAACATTTCTCCCGAGATTTTTTTTTCCCAGTACCTGTAAAATTCTTAGAGATCTTAAAAAAAAAAAAGTCATGTTATTTTTTGATGATTTAGGGAGCCATTTTTTGTGAATAAAAATCAGAAATAATATAGGCTTATAGGGGTTTTTTTTTTGCATGTTTTGATCATAAGGACTGATACATTTTTCTGTTTCTGATCTGAAAATGCATATATACTCCCCATATGCGGATTCCATGTGAATACTTTAATTCCACCTCCCTTTCCAATTTAGTGGGTCAGGAGAATGTAGTGGTTTAAGACTTTGAAGAAAGCATAATAACTTTTCATAGTCAAAGGCTGTGTGTTTTCTCACTATTTGAATTAAAAGTACAAGAAATTGACTCCTTATTGAAGAACAGTGAGGAAAAAGTTGGAGTTGCAGGATTACTGCAAGAACAGACATTGCCAGCATTAGTGTCACTGAAGTTCTTGCAGTGTTTTAGAGGCACACATCTTCTTACAGAGCCCTGGAGCTATAGGAAATACAGATGTCACTAAGTTCAAAATATCTTTACTCTGTAACAGGGTTGGACAAAGTTGTAAACAAACAGGGGAGGCAAAAAACACGGGGGTTTGGACACGCAATGTGAGTAGGTGCCACCCATCTGCTATGATGAGTTAGAGCATGATAGAAATTGCTGTTTATTGCATTACTTGTTTGCACAAAACATAAATTAATACATTTTCTAAAAGGCTTAAGTGACCATTACTTCCAACCACCTCAACCTGGCTTGTAGGATTGTGGCCCGAATTTTGTGAGTGCAATGAATTGCAGGCACACAAACCAGACATCAGATCTGCTGGCGTAAAGGGCAACAGAATTTACACTTGCAACTGAGAGGTTTTGTGATATTGCAGGTACTAAGTGAAATGTAGTTTGGAGACTGTGGAAAATGTGTTACTAGCTACAGGTAAAAGGGATGGAGATGTGCGGGCAGTCCTGTTGTCTCTGCGGTAGGTTAGTGCTGTGTAAGGGTTTGGACGTGCTGTTGTATGTTTCACTCTTACACATTGGTATGTGTATCTGGGAAATTGCAAGAGGTTGGGGATAGTTTGCTGCTTGTGCTATTCTCATCTTTTCAAGGAGTTTGCTCCAAAAAAATTGTAAGTATAGTTGTACTTGCAGGTATTCTAGAGTTTACTAAGCAGGCAGTTAAAGCTGTAGGAAAAAAATGGTCCTTTTGGTCTGATTCTAGGGAGCCTAATATGCTGTACAGAAGACTTCAACATGTTAAACAGAAGCAGGTAACATAATTTATTTCCAAGTAAGCATGAGCAGTGGCTTAGTCTTTCTCCTTTATTATATCATCTGTATCAGTAACATTATATAACCTACAACAGTAAAGAAAACCTTAATGCATCTGTGTGCTGTAATTTGGAGTGATGGATACTGAATATTTGAGAAAGCTGATTTTTGCATCAGCTAGAGGTAACACAATTGGACAGTCTAGGCTATGCTGCTTCTGAGCAACAGCTGTTCCCACTAGGAATGAGATTATTTCCTGTATGACCTTGGAAGCACTGGTGGTTACCTGGAAAAGTTGTGGAGCCAGGAGGCAAATTGTCTGACAAGGGCTTTTAGGAAGGACACCTGAGCATGTCTGCTGTTGTATCATACAGCAGACAGCTCTGTTAAAGGACTGGAGTTGAGTTCTGAATAACAAGAAAACAAAATTTGTGGTTTTTTATTTTCAGAGACTTTAAGGTTCACAATTCAAACTTTTCTTTAAAATAATGATAGTGTAAAGTGTCTAATGGTTTGGGTTTTTTTTTTAATTCTGGAATTTTCAAACAGCTGATACCATAAATCAGGTTTAAATTTTCAAAATTAGAAACGTTGCATAAGGCTTTTCACTTCCATCTTAGATTTAGCTGACGCAGAAGGAGTGAAGCTGTGGGAGCAATGGGCTGCATCTAACCCTTAGTCCACAAATGGCTTTGAAGCCAGACCCAAAGCCAAATTTCTTAATTGTCTACTCTGGGTCCTTAACAATGTCCTCACGGCACCAGAGCAAACAAGCCAGTACTTCAGAGCTTGCCTTTGAGCACCTTTGTCTGCAGTGTGGGAAACCTCTCATACAACCCATCTCAGCCTTGTGGTGATGGCATGTGAATGATATTGGGCAGAAGATACTACAAAGATGCACAAGAGCCCCAAAATCACCTACCACGAGGAGCAATGAAATTTATGAACAGTCTGACGCTCTGAGTTTAGACTGCCTAGGTGGACAATGTCTATCCATGGAACCAGATTTTAAGATTGCCCTGGGCTAGTGGCCATGCCAAGGCCAGTGCAGCTCAGTGTGGAGTATCTCTCTCTTGTGCCTGACTCGGACACCTCAGCCCTCGCTGGAACCGGTGCAGTACGGCAGCTGGGAGCACTCTTTGCCTGATCCATGAAATTGAGTTGACTACCTTGCCTTCATGCAGTAATGAACAGTAATCTTGTTCCTAAATATTACCACATGTACATTTGATAAGTGAGCCCCACTGATACGAATAAGGTAGCGATCACTGATCCACCCACAATCTCTTTCATTTTAACATTGTACCGTAGGAATTAAAGTGTCTCTTGAGTAAGAGCTTTAGATGCCACGTTAGACTGCTGTCAGGTTTCTTTTCTGCTTCCCGTTCCAGCCTGAACGGCTGACTCTTGTATGGTATGACCTGATCACCAGGACAGGTCAGCCAGAATAGAACTTCAAATTGGGTTGGATGTATCTTGAATTTAATTAACTCCTGCTGTTTAGGCCACTTAGGCCTCACTTTCTGAGCTGAATGATTTACTCTTCCACTTTCATCCCTTCAGGATGAGAAGCGAGGTCCAAAGACCAGCGAATTGAAAGGACTTCAGGAAACTTTGTAGCCTGTTACAATAATAATAATAATGGAGGGAGGGATGGCTGTAACTACCTTTTAAGCAGCTACGCGCCAGGTGAGAGCAAACTCTCTAAAGTGGAGGGCAAGACTACTGGAGTGCGCCATTCCTTAACTTTTGTTCCTGGAGCTGGAGATGAATAGGGCCAGCTTCTGCTCTCTGCTCCACCTGCAGCCGAGACTTTCCGGTAGGGAGCAGACCAATAGACTGAAATGAATGCCAGGCTCCCAGGTTAGTTAAGGTCCTTTTCATTCATCTTTGTTTTGTTCTTTACTAGAGTCACGACTCAACAAACCTGTGTAACCAGTGGTGCTTTTAAAGTCTCAAACAGTAGAAGGCTGCCCTCCTGCCCCCAAATAAAAGGCTGTACTGGGTCTTTAGAAGGGGTATTCGTATGTATTTGGAGGACAATACTTGCAGTTTTCTCCATCGTTGATCTGTCATTTGTAATGCTATCAGCTGCATTTGGAGGGTGACCACCACTGCCCTTGCAAGATATTAGTGGCCATACTGTTGTGAAGAGAAGAGAGGGCCATGTGTAGGATATATGCAGCTATTTTTTTTGCCCAGACTGGGCTGTTACCTTGAGATAACGTGTTATCTTTGCTAAGAAGCAGAGCTAAACTCACAGAAATGTCTCCCTAGCTTCTGTGGTTGAGGTGATGATTCAGTGGCTCTGCAGCAGCTGAGGCTTCTGATTCCTGTCCAGCCATACATCTTCATAAAATGGATCAGAAAAGGGACAGCCTATGTCCCTTCATAATCCAAGGCTACTTTGGGGAGATCATTCAAACTTTTCCCCTTTCAATCCACATTTTCTGCATCCATATTCCCAACCAAGAAGAGGTTTAGGCTTGAATAGAGCCTGGATGCTCTTACCTGCCCAGAGGGGTTAGTCCCATGATTGACTAAGCCCATATAAAGCTGATAATTCATTGTAAAGGGATCGTGTTCCTCCCCAGTGAGTAAATAGATGTCTACATTGTACCTTCACAGTTAATGTCAGATGTCTTCCTTTTTCATAGATCTTTTTACATATTTTGTGTGGTTTTCTGTGCCACACGTTTTGTGCCATATGTCTGTTTCTTCCTCAGAATAAATGTTTCAGTAGTCACTTTAAAATACAAAAAATTAGTGTCTGCAGCTGAGCTCTGAAGGGCAATAATCTAATAACAAATGTGTGGATGAAAGAGAAAAAGAGACTTCATTATGCATTTCTAAACTATTATGACAGACAACAACAGTGAGGAAATGTTTTTAACCTATGAAACTTAATTAAATTTTATCTTCCACTATAAAATACTCTGGCCGTGATCCAAGAAGGACTTCAGCACAAATGCCTCCTTCCTCAGTCTCTGGCTTCTCTAGGGGGTTGCATGACCCTGTGTTAAGCAGTTTGGCTCCCTAGCACATCATGAGAAGGGCTTGGAAGAATCAGCCTGTAATTTCAACACAGCTTTCAAATGTATTGCTGGTTTAAGCATCTCTGTTGGTACTTTTCGCTCCTGCCTCTCTCCCTCTCACCTTTAATCTGTATCAGCTCCTGACAAGGTCTATGATGTGCCTATAGGCAATGTTGTACACTCACATCTCCGTGAGGTGATGGGGCCATGAACACAGGGCAGAGGGCAAAGGGCCACTGAAACCAGCTCTGGCTCTTGAAGGCAAGCCTAAGCAAGGCTTTCTCCTTGCTTTATATGGAGCTAGAGAAAGAAGACAAAGTGCTCTTCCTCATTAAAAGGGCCTCCTAGCCATTTTTTTTAATATTTTACATAAAATACTTAATTTACTTTGAACCATTATTAAATAAAACACGCAAGTGTTCTTCAAGCAGGACCTGGACTGCCCTTCCCAGCTATCAGGGAGACCTTCCTCCCTGCGTGCTCCTGCTTGGGCACTGTGGCACATGGTGTCTTTTCCACTGTGTGGAACAGCTTAAGAGGGTCACATAAGGATGTTCAAACTAAAAAATAAAATACCAAGGCATCTGGGTGAAGTACAAACTAGCATTGTAGCTGTGAAATGTTGGTGTTAGGTCCCCACATTCTACCTGACTCTCGCTGTAAATGTGCAAATTCTGTTGTTAAACAATTGTCTTTTTTTTTGTTGTTAAAAATACAACTCTAAACTTGTTTTATCAGCAATGTTTTTTATAGTCAATGGTGGTCTTCAGGAAGAAGTAGTGAATTTTTAGAATTAAAAGCTTCTAACTCAAACTTTGGTCTGAGTGTCCTTTTGGTGAAACATTGGTGTGATGATTTGGGGACCAAATGTCCTCCTCTTCATATTTGTTGCTTTGAAATTCTCTATTGGTAATTAGCAATTTACTAAAATCCTTCATCTATGACAGTGTAATGTGTATTTAGGTCTCACACCTTTCACATGTTCTGCATTTGACTGATGGTGTCTGTTTCTAGTGATTTCATAGTAACATAGATACGGGGAATAGCAGGCACAAATTCATGATTTATTTTTCTAATGGAATTCCCATGCGACAGCAGGTGTGGGTAGGAAATCAAAAGGGTGGATCAGGGGTATTTCAGACTTAATGGAAGGAGATTTAGGCTCAGCATCTAAATATGCTAATACTTTGCTAAGTAGTCCTCCTGACAGCCAGTGTTGCATTGGAGCACTGAATAGAGGAAAAAGAAGCTCTTGGGACTGCTTCCTTGCATGAGACAAACATCATCTTACAGAAATAAAAGACAAGAATAGATACTTTGATATAAATTAGAGCAGATGGGAACTGACTAGGCTTAACTGTGTTCTCCCAAGATTATAAACCACTTAAATTATTTTTCTGGTTGTTGTATGATCATTGAAGCTCTTTAATGACAATGCACTTATGTAGGCATAGTATCTCAAATGATTAGGCATAGTAAATTTTGTCTTTTCTTTCAGTTCTATTATTTAGGCAGTGAGCGGGAAAGCTGTTAAACATTCTTGTAGGATGCTTGGAGAAAAATGTTTGCCACTTGCTTTATGTTACTGTCATGGTTTCACCCCAGCCAGCAAAAAGCCCCACACAGCCACTCACTCACTCCCCTCTAGTGGGATGCAGGAGAGAATCAGAAGAGTCAAAGTGAGAAAATTCATGGCTTGACTGTCTGTAAGCACAGCTCAGCAGTAACTAAACATCCCTGTGTTATCAACACTGTTTTCAGCATAAATCCAAACCACAGCCCCATACTAGCTACTATGAAGGAAATTAACTCTACCCCAGCCAAAACCACCACAGTTACATACTAATACTGTAGTAGAAGAACCTGAACAGTGTCCTTTGTTGAAAAGGTATGCGCAGGCAGTCTACTCACAGCATACTAACCCTGCATTTTCTTGACTTTTGAGATTGTAAGCTTTGTAAGTGTGTCTTCCTATCCCTTTTCCACAAAATATTGTTTCTACACTTTTTCCTTCTGTGTGAGATACCCAGACAAGACAGTGGAAATCTAAATAAAATAAGGATGCAGCAATGCTACTGTGTGATTTTTTTTCAAGGACATGTAAAGGGTTCCTTCTTTAATCTGAGTTTAAATTAGTTTTACTGCAAAATCCACACCAAATACATTGTCAACCACAATTTTTAATAGGTTCTCTGGTTGGTGGATAAATACTGTTACCCTCAGTTTATACCCATGCCCTAAAGAGAGGAGCTGAAATTTAATCTTGATAGTGAGTCAGTAGGAGAACCAGATCCAGAACACAATTTTTGTTCATTTATGTTCCTCATTCTGATACAGCTGCTGAAGCTTTTCCAAAGCTCTGAGATACTTCTACCATTAGTGCTTTTACAAGCGTACTGCTGAGATGATGTCTGAATACAGAATATTTTATTTTATAGGTAATTTAATTGCTGAGTGAACAGTGATGTTGCAGTAGAGAAGGAAAAATTTAAAGAAATTAATTAAAAATAGAACAAAAATCTGCTAAATGTGGAACTTTCTGTAAATTTTGAGCCCCACTGAAATACTGCCGAGTATGTGCAGGGCACACAGCACTTAAAGGAAGTTAGTCTTAAAATAATTTTGTGTCTGACAAAAGTAGGTTCTGAAGTAACGTTCCAAGGCTAGATCAGAGAAAGGGAGAATAACATAAAAACTGTATTACAAAAAATTTGAGGCAAATTCTGCTCTGCATTAGAATGAAGTATTAATAGATGTTTGTAATCTGAGTGTAAGTGCAAATCTAAACTACACAAGATTTTTTGACAGATCAAACATGGAGAAGCCCCACAACTTATGCCGTTAGGAGAAACTTTTTCCAGAAAAATGATTTGAAAAAACAAGTTCTAGGAATTGTTGCTACAGCAATTGGAAATCATAGCATAGATGGACTAGCAGAGCAAATGAACTCATGGGTCTCTCTCCTTTGATTTGCAAGATTAAAAACAGGGGAGAAAAGCATTATTTCTCATACAGGGGATGAAATAGAGGAGGCTGCGCCTGATGCTAAGCATGTTTATTTAATGCTGAATACTTGTCTGTACTGTGGGCCTCAAAAGAAATTGTCACAGCTCTAAGAAGAAAAAGCACCTGTGGTTTGTACATTTTTTTTTAATTTGGGAAACTTCTGCGAAGTATTATTTTGGTTGCATGTAGCATATAAGGTGTCACTGAAAAGTAAAATTTGATTTTAATGATATAAAGGTTGCTAAGATTTCTGTATATGATCATTTCATCTGAGATATAAAAGTGTGTTTAATTAAATTCTTCATGAATTTTAGAAAGAGCATCTAATGGGTAAAACAAAACAAAGCTGCCCAGGTCCAGAATTAGATACAGGTGTTTAGGTGTCACAAACACTAACGATATACCAGTCTGTGAATTCAAATGGAGGTGGTGACTCGGAGAAGTGGTCATTGGGCTCAATGTGAAGAGTGGAATTTTTCCTTTTTGTCTTTTCTCTTTTCTAACTAACTGTTTATTGCTTATCTTGGCTGTGTTCTTCTGGAAATGATCTCCTAAGAATGCTAGGAGCATTCTTCTTTCCAGGTTACAGAGGTGCAGCATGTAACTCTGGAGCAATTTGGTAGCAGTAGGTACATTTTAAAGCATACTTTAACTCCCAGCATGTTTTGTTTAGCATTAGGTGGTCCACTAAAGGTGGAACAAGAGCATAGTAGGTTTAATTTAATATCTCGGCTGCTGAATTGAAAGATTCAGAAAAGGTTTTAGATGAAAGAGTTGTCCAGTTTTTAGGGTGTGCTTTTGATACCCATCAGACAGTACCAAATTTTATTGTTGCTTACTTTAGAGACAGAGTAGCTAGACATATTTTTCTGTTCAAGCAAAAGCTTGTGTTTTGCACAAAGTGATGGAACTGCATAAAAATTGCAAATAATCTGTTTTTATAGGTCTGCCATTGATACACTGAAGTTCAGTCCCTGTGAGTTAAGTTGTACTGCATAAGGCATGGCAAGAGCACAGAAAATAAATGCAACAAGCAATGGAAGAACAGCTGTTGCAGAAGATGGATGTTTTGCTGTAATGATGTTGCTAAGTTTATTAATTTATTTAATAGAATTCAGAAAGGATTCATCTGTTATCTGTCATGATTTTATTACTGGGAGGCAGCGGGTTGCCATCGGCTATGGGCATGCTGTTTGCCTGTTAACAACATCCAAGGGGGGTCAACTGATGAATAGTTTTGTTTATTATCATTTGGTTTATAGTTCAGGATTCATTTGGAATGTCCCAGCTAACATTTGGTCCCTCATTTTCCTAATATTGCTGACACCAGCTGTAACAGCAGCCCTTCTTGCCTAGAAAGTCTTTCTTCCTTTGATGAGCTTGTTCCTATAATTGATCAGGTTGCTTTTTTCCTCACTAGATTTTATGAATATTGGTATTGCAGGGGTACCTGCAGGCCAGTTAGAAAACATGACTTTGCCATTCTAGGCACGGTCTGTACACATCACAAAAACCTATGTTCTTTAAATGTCTTATTGTCTGTGTTTACGATGAGACAATAGGTGGATAAAAACAGCACATGCAAGGGGCACAGGGTAACAGTGAGATGATCGCAGTTAATATAATAAGCCATTTGCCTCTACTCACTATCAAGTAATAAGAAGAACCTATTGTCAAACATCTTGAGAAAAAATGATGAGAAATTTTCTTAAATATTAGGTGAAGTTTCTAGGATGCTATAGTTTTGTTCACTGCTCCTTTGTTGTTATTTTTGGTTTTGGTCTTGTCCTCAGTCATTCAATGCCATGTAGTAAACTGAACTTTTCCCAATGTAAGAGCATCTGCCTTAGAGTATGCTGGTATCGTTTGGAGGCAGAGAGGTGAAGGTCACAGTGATTTATCCTGATATACTGATGGCATCCATATAACCTCAGTCACGAGCAGTTAGTTGATTGTAATCTGGGGCTGTAATTCAACTGGTCTGATTGGAAAGAGGGGTGATAATGCTTGTTTTCATCATTATTATGGAGAAAAAATACCAGCAAGTGACCAGATAGTCATGATTCCCTCATCATCTGAAAGTGGTGTGGACCCGCAGTCTCTGATTTGATTCTGAGAAGAAAAAACTGTGGTAATTACTTCTTCTTTATTTCTTTGTTCATACCTATCCTATCAGAAATCTGACATAGCTTTAAAAAATAATTTTACTTTAATTTCAAGTGATTTGTTTGTAAATTTTCTAAGGAGGAATGTAAATAGCATAGCAATTCGAGCTCTATCATTAAGATCAACTTCTTATTGAAACTCAGGCGGATAACCTAGTTGAATTATCTCTGCACTTGTTAAAATGTGGCAGAGTGATTCCTGAAACTAAAGAAAAGCCACAGGTTACTGGAACTATGCATAAGTAAACACTTGGCAAACAAGGAAGAGAATGGAACCTAAGATTATCAAGTTGATGAAAGAAAAACAAAGAAAATGGGAATGCTGGGAAAAAAAACAAAATGAACAGCTTCATATTTGGAAAAGGAAGCATTTTATGCAGTGTTTCTATATCTCATATCCATGTCCTTACAAGGTTCAAACACATCATCATCAGTCTCAAGACCAAGCTGAATAATGCAAGCTCTGTACCTTGCACTTGCATTACTGGGCTGCTCTGCTAATGTCCGTGTCATTGCTCACCTTGTCTTTCATCTGCCCACGTTCCTGCCAAGCAAAGAGCACGAAACTGTGACAAAGGAATTTATTACTTCTCTGACTTACATATTGCAAACAAGAGAAAGGAATGTAGCAGAATTTTAAAAATACTGTGTACCGACAAGTACAGTGTCAGCCTGAAAAACAGCTGTACCTGGAAAAATTAATCAGAACTCAAGTGACCTCTTACCACTGTGCCTTGAACAGTGGAGCAGGATCTGTCAGCCTTACCTTGAAACTCATCTAAGGTGGTTGGCAAGTCCGATGGTCCTATCACGATGATTAAGGTGGTACTCACCAGCTTCATTAATTAAAAGTGCAAACAATTTGTTATTGATCAGAGCTACTCTTCTGAGCTATAAGAGCCATGAGCTTCAGGTCTTTGGTCTTTCTGCACCAGCAGCTATGCTTAACACTGGGAGACTGGGGAAGGAGGGACTTTTGTTTTCCCATTGATTATTTCAGCAAAGCACAAGCCCTTCTTTCTGGAGACCCTTAAACATGGAAAGGTCGGCTTGCTGAAAATGGGAGCTGGTTTGTCAGTACGGTCAAAGAGCTTAATGTAGGCATTCTAAGCTATTATTACAAATATACAAAGATGACATAAATGCACTCAAGCAATGGTTCAATATATTACAATATTTTTACTCTTACTGGTTTGAGTAAATGGATTTTCCTTATAAGTATTGTGTGGATACTAATTGCATAAGTAAAATACAACCTACATATTTTTTCAGACCCATATATTTTTTCCCAGTTCTGCATTGGCTCTTCTAGAGCAGCTAAGTGAGGAAAGTGACTCCTTGGCTGATTTTTTTTTTTTTTTACCTCCTTTGTCTCTTCTAAGGCATTTTGCATTTATTGGCTTATGAGATAACTTAAGATGCATAGGGTTTATTTTTCTCTTCTTAAAAAAATTAAAATAAAATCGAAAAAAAATTAAAATTAATCAATTGAAATGACTGGGGGAAAAACCACACTGATGAACACAGTAAGAAACACAACACATATGTGGATGTATATTGTATTTTAGAGGATTTTCCATAATGTACTCCCTTTAAGTGAATAGCCTTATCTTTTTGTGTGTATGCATAAACACACAAAAACGTGAACGTATATTTCCTTGTTATATATTTCTCTATGAAATGGCAGTATTCTGTACAAGTGATGTAGAATACTTGACAGTTATTAATATATTTTGTATTTCTAAGGATTTTCTAAAGGATACGTGAGCTGAAACATAAAGGTTTGGGGGCCAAACTCTCTGTGGCTTTTAGAAAGGGAGATTTAGAGAGCACTTTGACCCCCGGAATATTATGGTATCATTTAAAAGAACATTGAGAGAGAATTTATCTCTCATGTTATTGAGAGATGTAGGGTTATAACTTAAATGTGGAGTGGTGGAGGTGGACTCAGTCGGCTCTGTGCGTGGATTTATGGTGGTGTCCCTCAGACACAACCTGTGCCATTTTCTTATTGCAATCTGATGCATGGAATCACAGAATGGTTTGGGTTGGAAGGAACCTTAAAGATCATTGAGTTCCAACCCCCTGCCATGGGCAGGGACACCTCCCACCAGCCCAGGTTGCTCAAAGCCTCATCCAGCCTGGCCTTGAACCCCTCCAGGGATGGGGCATCCACAGCTTCTCTGGGCAACCTGGGACACTGCCTCACCACCCTCACAGGAAAAAATTTATTCTTAATGTCTGATCTAAATCTACCCTCTTTCAGCGTAAAACTGTTACCCCGTGTCCTGTCACTACACTTGTCTGAAGCAGACAAATGTCTCTTATTTTGTAATGTATGTGGTATAATAAATTAAATACATTAATTAATTAACTCCCACTCTGAATTTGCCAAAACATCATGAGTGCTCAGGTCCTGTGTTTCAGTTTGGGCTTGTTTCTGCTTGTGATGCTACAAGAAGATCTGGGTAGTTTTCTGGAAAAAGGATGGTGGAAAAAGCATGCAGGATACTTAATGAAAGATTAGGGATGGAGAGAGAAAAAATCTATGTCATCAAAAAACCAGGGCATCATTAGTATCGGTCTGTTTTTCAGTTGTTTTGTCTCCAAGTTCTGTACCTAAATTAACAAAATTATAATATCTGAAGAAAGTTTTTGTGAAGGATGATGGAAAAAGACACTGCATAAATTTCATCTATAATGTAACACAGTAAAGCCTAATTTAAGTGTTAATCTTGTTTTTGTATTATTTGTAAAATTTTGTCTGAGACAAAATAAAGAATATTGTCTCATTAAGAAATCTGGCAGTATTACTGTGACAGTAATCACATTTTCATTCTATTTTCATAACCAAAGCATCAAAGAAGCTTGAGAAATATTCATTACTGATGCAGGCTTCAACATGCAATTGAATAGCTGTATCAGCACTGTCATGTATAATTTCAGGAACACTATCAAGTACAAGAGAAGTTTAGCTAACTGCAGGATAAAAATAATGGATTGCTGGATAAGATTAATGCAAATGCTTCTTTAAAAGAAAATAAGCATCTTGGAAACAACAAAACAAAGCAAATGGTATTTTTTTATTAAAGTAGTAAGTGCTGCTGTTTTATTGTTTGCTGTTGATCAATTCTTTCCTCAAGGAATGTAATCTCCTGGATTTTAAGGATGTATTTTACTGCTTTTCTGCTCTGTGGAGAAACAATGTAAAGAAAACAAAAATTCAATAATTTGGTTACACCTTATACATTTAAAATCAAATGTATATTCTATCTTTATTTCTATGATTCCTTTAGCATTTTTTGTCGTTATTAGGTCATAACTCTGAACTCCTCTAAGGCCTTTGCCTGCACTAGAAGGTCCTCAGTGAGAGACTTCTTGTATTGCTTCAGCCTCCTCCTGGGCCTTTTCCTACCTAAACATCACCCTCTGCAACATTTTTGTTTTCCTGGCTCTGTGCTCTCAGCCTGAGGAATAAGCAGTAATCCTCCATGCTAATTTTGGATCTTGTCTTGGGTTTATTTAAGTTTTTCTTTATATATTCTTTATATACTTATGCTTCTAATTCTTATTCATTAATTACATTTAAAAATACCAGCTGGTTACAAAATGTTTGCTTTGAAGTTCCCTACCCAAAAGTCCATGATGTAAAATGACAACTGAGTGTGCAGTAGGCTGATGGTGCCTTGTGTTTGTAAGGTATTGTTGATCGCTGACATGCTTTTGTATTATTTCTACTAATTATGGTAAATAGAACTTAAAAAAATGTGACTAGAGAATAATTTTCTTCAGTTAAAAATGGAAATGTGTGAATACTTTGTAGTTATGCAAAAACTCAGAATATTTGTAATTACTAGGAATAACACAATCTCCTTGGTTCCGGGCTGTATTTGAAGGTGATCCTGATTACTTCTAAATGGAAAAGATCATTGCACATGAGCTGTGAAAACTCAGAGCTCTATTCTGTTTCTGCTGAGTTAAGGTGTCAGCTCTGAGACATGCATATATATGTATATATCTTGTTGTTTGTTTTTTTCTTCTTATGAGCTTCATCTTAAGTGCAACGTAGCATGATCCTTACATCATTTTGGTTTTGACTGCACAGTAAATGCTTTTAAGTAGTATATCTTCTTTTGATCCACTGTCATCGATTTCCATGACCTTGTTCACTTTCCCCTCATAATCTCTGTTGGTCTGATAGGATCGGCAGTTAGGTGATGAGCAGTTGGATAAATATGTGACAAAATCTACCTTTTCCTTGTGTTAATTAGAGAAAATGAGGCAGAAACTACAGCCCTAGCTGTAAAAATCTATTTTTATCCATTAGTGAAGGGCAAACTTCAAAGGGGTTAGAGGCTTTGCCAACTCAGGAAAAGAAATGTGATGCTCCAGGGTACTATACCTCTGTGGTGTGGTCAGTAGCAAAGATGCAGAATGACACAGCACTTCACATTGAGAAGCATAATGCAGGGGTGACCATGGTCCCCTGTGAGGGGCTGGGAAAGGATGCGGCTGCCCTGGGAGGGGAGCACCCAGGTGCTCTGAGACGTGCTGATAGCATTTGGTGAGATGTGGTGATGGTGAACATCTTGATTTGGCTCAGGCAGAGGGAAAGGTCAAGGGAGGGTTTGTTTTTCCTTTTAGAGTACCATCCATGGTTTTCTGCTGGTTTTCCATTTTCTTCATTAACCTAGAAGCAGAAATTAGTCTACTGAAGTTAGAAATACAATTTTAAAATTATCAGGTGCTGTGGAGTTGCAAAGAGAAAGAAGGAAAATGAGAGATGAGTACTGTTCTTTTAATTTACATACCCAAAGGATCCAAGGGATGCACAGGAAAGAAGGTAAAATTGATGCCCACCATGGAGTCCTCCTCTACTCTTTCAAGGTTGCATAGCTGTAGTTAGACAAATCTAATACTAAAATTGATGGTGACATAAAACTATGATTTAAATCACATTTGCCTCTGGGCCTGCCTCCTGGCTTAAGTTAAAACAATTTTAATGCAGCTGTAACCAACATTTGGCTCCATATAGCTACAAAGGGTATTTTAGAAATTAGTAGTATCTGAAAATCAGCAACATTTTGGCTGTGGCTTCTCCCTTATCCTGAATCTGTGATGAGGAAGGTGGGAAGTAAAGTGGGAATGGCACTACTACAGGAGTTCTTCTCAACATGACACATCCTAAAGTGTGCTGCCACTTCTGCACAGTGTTCACCTTTTCAGGGATATTTTTTTTCAAGGTAGAATTTAACCTTAAATTATAGGGTTAGAATTCTCTAAACTGCTTGAAAGGGAGAAAACCAGTAAATTTATCCCATTTGTTTTCTGTTGGAATTAGTGAATAAAAGAGTTGGAATTGATAGTACTATATTTTTTAAACCTGAGACTAAATATGCCTTCATAAAATCTGCAGTGGTTTTTAAACTAATTTCTTTTCCTGGTATTGTTCCAAGGAAGGCTTTGCGGTCACTTCAGTTGTCCACAACAATGTAAACCAACGTACAACACTGGGAACGTGAGTGAGAGGAGTAATGTTTTCTAAATTATATTTATTGCTGTTAAAGATCATCTTGATTAGTGGAACTATACCTATTTCTGTAAATCTGCTCTGCAAGCTAAAACTGCAGCTCTCATTTGTTAACTTTGAGATCAACCATATTTTACTTTGGAATGCAGTCAATTTTAGGAATTTAAACAGGACACTGTGATACGTCTTGATTGTAACCTTGTCTGGTGAAAAGCAATTACAACACCTTCTTGCTTTTTGTTCTGCAGTCCTCACCAGGGTCTGGTGTGGTGTTATTGTGCAGGCTAGAGGCCTGGTGGACTTCCAACAGAGCATGCACAAATTTCCTGTGACACTCCATTTCTCTGCTCTTTTCCCTCTGGGATCTTAGTCTTCTGTGGGCTGTGGTTTCAAGGTTTTTGTCTCCTTAATGTTTAATGTTAGTTACAGCAAATGGGAAAACAAGCTTGTGACATTCGTACTTGTTACTGAAGAAATGTTTGCAGATTTACAACTCTATCTATTTAAGGATACCTACTGATGTGATATTTAGAACTGTTAAGAGAGATTTATCTGCTTCTGTTCTTTAAATCGGTTTTTCGTGGTGACTGCATTTACACTTCTATTACAAATATTTAAAGAAGTCGAATTAAACGGGTGGAGTGGGAAGCAGACATAGTGACATGGGGTTAACAAAACCCAGCCTTGACATACTGGAGATTTCATAACTTATATCATATGCTTTGTGCTCAGCTGTTCACAACAGCAAAACTGTCCGGTGTCCTAGGCTAAAATAGATATTACAGGTCTCTGTAAAGCAATGAAATAGAAAAGTCTTATAAGCAGTTTTCTCAAATAGTGACCCTGAACAGATTACCCTATATAGGGATTGTGTTTAGAAAGATATGAAAGAAGGGAGGAAGGAATATGAGGCAAAATTATTTGGGGTATTTTTTGTATGAAAAGCTTCACTTCTTTGGGTTAAATTCTTTTCCTTTAGCACCAGCTTATTTTTCAGACATTTCTTCCTAAATTGTAGCAAGCACCAGACCCTGTGAAGCAGCAGTTCTTCTGTAAAGTTCTCCATGTGTCAGAGATGGCTGGTGGTCCCACACTTGTCACGTTTTACATTCCTTCCCAGCTCATTACTAATAGATACAGTAGGTGCTTTCCCAGTGTGTAAGTTTCGTGGAAGTTGCTGTGTGCGTTTCACAGGAAAGCTGTATCTCTGATATTCAAGTGCTGTGCAAGGTTATGACTCAGAAATATGAAATAAATGAGAGCCTATATTCAGTTGCAGATGTAGTGCAGCTCTCAGGATGAGTTGCTATGTAGGAGAAGACTGTCGGCTGGTATAGGACATAATGGAAAATCCTTCCTTTTGCATCAGGACTTGGAAACTGCACTTTATGTGACTTCTGCTGAAAAATAATTGAGACCTCATTTATTCTACAGCAGCTGTGCTGAGTGTTGCTGAATGTTTTCCTTCGGATCTTCAGATATTTTTACTTATTTTTAAGTTTTCTCACTTCAACAGTTGCCAGACCCCCCGAGCACCTCGGCAGCCCTGCTCGGGGCTCCTGCCGGGTGTGCAGGGCTCGTGCCTGTGCTTGCACACTTGGGTGTGTGAGGAAGCCAAAGCTGCACATCCTTGTCTGTGCTGCTGCAAAGGGCTTAGTTCTCTGCCCTGACAGAAGTGGGCACAGCAAGAGTTGCTCTAATAAATGACATATTTTGGGTATTAGCATGCATATTTTCCTGAGCCAATAATCAAATGTTACTTTCCTGTTGCACTAGTGTTGCAATACAGCTAGCTCTGAGCTTGAAAACGCCTTCTTTTTTTTTTTTTTTTTACTTTCTTTCTTTTTTCTTTATTTCCCCCCTTTTTTTCCTCTTTTTTTTTTTTTCATTTTTTTCCTTTTTTTTTTTCCCCCTG
Organism: Pterocles gutturalis; assembly: GCF_000699245.1. Classification (NCBI taxonomy): domain Eukaryota; kingdom Metazoa; phylum Chordata; class Aves; order Pterocliformes; family Pteroclidae; genus Pterocles; species Pterocles gutturalis. Next base: position 42,776 of record NW_010146132.1, read on the forward strand.
AAATCTAGTTCACTTGTCTGTGTCCTCTGAGAGTCTGTGTAGTGCCATTTCTGTACACTGACTGTAGCAATGCTTCTCTGTGTCTACCAGTTACTGAGCTATTTTTGTTTTGAAGCTGACCTCCAGCAAGGAACAGATTCTACTTCACTCCTCAACATTATTTTAAATGTCTTTAGGGAACAGCGAACATTATTTTGTCTCCTGAGTCTCCTGCCAAGTCTTGCTGCTGCCAGTGACTCCCAAGTTTTCTTAGTCTTAATTCCTTTCCTCTTTTCTCTGTCCCGTCTCCTCTCCTATCCTCTCCCATCCTTAAAGCTGGGCTTTCCAAAACAGTGCAGAATTCATGGTTTTTCCCAGAATTATTTTTTAAGGAAGTGTATCAGATATGATGGCTGTCAAGGGTTGATTTGAACCTCCAGGGTTTACTGGGAAACATTTGTAGAGAAAAGGTGTTCTGGCTTTTAGCTGTTTCCAAAGAAAACCCTGTTTAGCTTGTGTTTAACCTGTGGTTTTTTTAAGACTTTATCTGTAAAATATTTTATAATATTTTATAATATTTTAAAATTTGTCAAGAGAAAAATAAAGGATTAAACAAAATTAAGTAGGACCTTAGTTAAGAATTTAAAAAGAAAGGTTAAAACAGGAAAATCTCAAAACAAGTGAATTCTAATCTAGCTGACAGTTTTAACTGCACAGGAAGACAGATGAATGGTTGGTGTGTTTGTGTGCGTGTATATATATGACTTTCTAGTACATTTGTCACTAATACTGGAAATCAAACATTGCTCAGAAGGAAGCAGAGTCATTTAATAAATGAAGACAGATGAGGCTAACGTGGCTTGCAAATAGCTGTATTAATATATTGCACCAAAAATACAGGAAAGAGGCAGTGGTGATTCTGGAGTAATGAGAACCTTGGTAAAGCTGAGAAAACTGAGGAAGTGAAATGTGTATATTTGCATGTAAACATAACAGCAACAATGATGAGAGCATAGTAGTGGTAGGGCCCAGCAGGAAATTATCTATCTGTGCTGTTGTTTTGTGTTTTTTTTTGTAATTCTGTTTCTAAAATTGAGAGGCATTTAAATGCCTATACATTTGATTAAATGGACAAGAGTCGAACTAGGTAGAAAGGAATCAGTTACTTAGTAAGAGGATATATTAAGTATTAAAATCATAGAATCATAGTGAAATGCATATCAGAAAATAAGGTTTGGTATTATGTAGGAAAATATACACATGAGGAACAAACAGTTTGAGCGCAGTGATTTGAGCTCCCACGTCCCATTAAGCATAACGTAATACTGGCCATACTCAACAGCTATCTTGGCTAGTAGAGCTGTTTCTGGCTATACTGACATTATAATTTCTTGTAAGCCAGTGAAATGAATACTTGTGTTGCCTTCTTGCATATTCCCACCCTCCTCCTGTCATTTAAAACTAATCTGGACAAAGCACAGAGACATTTGTCACATGGCGTAGTTCAGTTCCACAAGTGATGGAGTTAGGTGGACCTAAATATGCTGATTGTATCGCAAACTTTTATAATTCTGTTAAAAGCATTTTTCTCTCTGTGACTGAGCAATATAGGAATGTCTATAATCTGTGTTCCTCCATCTTGTCTTGAATGAAGTATAGACACTATCTGGGAAGTAACTGCCCTCCTGGTTTTGCTCCCTCGCTGTAGTTCAATTTTTGGGACCTCCAGTTAGTTTTTCCCAATATCATTTGTTCAAACATGACATTTGTCTGCTATCTCCAGAGCCCAGCTTTCACATTTCCGGAGAGTTTAGCATTAAGGACTTAGCCAATGCTCATATCATTCTGATTTTGCGCTTATCAACACAGTCCATCCCTTTTCCATGAATGTAAACTGTTGTGGATGTCTGGCACACATTGGAACAATCTTGAAATATTACCAGGAAAAGGCACTTTTATCTGCTTGCATTATACATTTTCTGATAAACACAGAGGATTTGTCACTTTATTATTTTAATTAATTATGGTGCATTTATATTAGAAAGTCCAGTGAGGCATTAGAGAGTGAATACGGTATAGCATTAGCAAGCAATTTATGCTGTTCCTTCAGGATTGGAAACATTACGTTTCCTCAGATTTTCCTGATTATTCTGACTAATGCTTTTATCAGAACTTCACTATGGTCAACCTTCTGGCAGCCTGTTCTCTGGCTTTTCTTTTTAAATTCAGTAATCCTGCAGTTCTAGTTACAGCAATAAATGCAGCACAAAAATGACGATAAGTGCACAGGTAGGCAGAGCAGAATTTTGGCCAAGCTGTCCAGTTTTGGTTTAAAGTGTCATGCATCTTCAGATTTTGCCATAACAAAACTAAAAATTTTTTTCAGTGGCTGTTGCCACAATGACCTTAACATTCATTATTGATGTAATAATTATTGACTTCCTGAGGTGCAGGTTAAATGCTGTAAACAGTAGAAATATGAGACAATATTAGCATTGACACGTGTTTATAGCATTGATTTTACATCTCCTCGGCGCAGCGTGCAATATAATTGTTTGCAGAGTAGTTAAACTGCCAAGGCCAGTTTTCTTCTCGGCCATAATGTTGGGATAAAATGTTAGTGGGAAACTCACTGAGAAGCTTCTCTTTTTAGCTGACTTCCCTGCTTCATTTTCCTTCTTTTCTTTCTCGTCTGCAGTCTGCTGCTTTTCCTGCCTGGTTTTTCCCTGCTGACTCCAAGTCCAGGCACACTGGAGCAGACTAATGGTCCATCAAGTCTATTATCCATCGCTGGTGGTGACCTCTACCTGGGATCTTGAGTACTTTGTGATAGTTTTGTTTTGGACTTGATGTTTGCCAGAGAATCATCTTGTTACACAAATGCATTAAGAAATCTTAGCTTTCAATTAAAGATAGAAGGTGTCTGGACCTTTCAATTATGTAGAAATCATTCTGAATACAAACTGCAGGTGAATTGTAGCAGCTCTGCGTGCAGGAGTCTGCTGGTTTTGTAAAGCAACAAAAACGTATTTGCACTTCAGGGAGGTTTGACTTCAAAAGTAATGGTTACATTATAAATACCACCATGACCACAATATCCAACTTCTTCCTTTGACTTTTAAAGCTAATTGCTCCTGTTCAAGAATCTCACACCTGCTGCAGTGACAATGGCCAAGAGACAGCAATCCCTTGACACTTTTGTTTCCCCTGCAATAATCTGTGTGCAGGTATCTTGCAAGCTCTTGCTGAGAAAACCTTTCACCTTCCCTATTGTATGTGCTCGTTGGGTTGCATCTCACAGATGAAAAAGGAGCTAAGCTTGGACAATTTTGTAAGTTTTATTGAGATTGCTCATTTTATGACCATCTTTCTGTTGGGGACAGATGTCTTAGTTACCACAAGCCCTTTATCCAGAAAAAGAGCTACAAGTATGAAATGAATAAATACAAAACTGTCTACCTCTACCCCTTACAAGGTAATAATCATAAAGAACCATGTCTCTTGTATCCCTGTGAGGAACCTCATGTAGGTACTGGGTCCTTCGAGATAATTTGATTCTTGATAAGTTCTTGAATTCAGCTCTTTAGCTCTGTATGACACTGTGATCTGCTTGAAAGCCCTTTCTCCTGAAAGGCACGCCCCATTAAATAAGGTCTTGTTATAAGCTGCAGTGTGCCAGGCGAGCTGTCCTAGAGGTGAAATGATTTTACCCGAAGGTGCAGAGAATGAAGCCTGCTCCCCACAACAGCTGATGTGAGCAGTTGGGTGTGTTGGTGTGGACTGTGAGAGAGTGATTTCGGACTTGGTTGTCTTTTAGAAAGGTATGAAAAAGGAACAGTTCCTGCTCTTCTCCAAAGAGAATGAGCTGAGTTTGTGTATTTGAGAGAAATGCCTACACAAAAGGCAGATAATAATGCTTTTTGTACTTTTCTACTGTGTACTTTTGTGCCAAAGCAAGGCGCAGTCTGCTTATAGCACACAAAGTCAATCACTTTGCTGCCATTTATTGGAAAATATTTCTTTCTGTTTAGGATGATGCATACAACGTCCTGAATGGATTGTCCCTTTTCTTGATGAAACAAATGGAGATTGTCAATAAGTGGAGCAGAGATAAGATAGATAGTGGCTTGTTAGTGATTTGGGAGTGAGGTGATATGGCACAATAGATTAATGCTTTGCCTTCATTTGTTGACATTTAATCTCTAGGCTTCAGTTTGTATTCAGTACACAAAGTAACTGCAAATCTCTCCCATTTGATACTTGTGAAGTTGACTTAAAACCATCTTATTTGCTTTTTAGCGTTTCCTTTTTTTTATAAGTCGTTTAATCTGTGTTTCTGAAAACTAGCATAATTTCACCATTTTCTCCTCAGGGGATTCAGTTATTATGACTCCGTAGAATACCCTTTATTTTTTTACCTCCTTCCTCATTTCTCCCACCAGTTGGTCAGAGGCTTGTAGTTGTGTTCATTACTCACTGTGCTGCCTGCGTTTCCTTCCTTGGCACCAGTCCTGCCTTGAAATGAGGTAAGGACCCTGGGGCAGATGGGGTCATTTCTGGACATAGGATGGATGAAAGTGCCAGCCTACTGCCTTCCAGCTGGATGGAGCAAAACTTTGGGGCATTATTTGCTGTCTCAGATAATCTTGAAGTCCTCTTAAAGAGAAATATTCTTATTCATTGATATCTTGCTATATCTGTTGAGTCTGAGGACTTTCTGGTTTCCAAGTGCCCGCATGAAGGCGTGAAGGTAAGTCCTATGAAATGGAGAGTGCCCTTCAGTGCAAATATCCCCACCACACAGCTCTGAAAGGTATAGGAGCATGAATGAGAGCAAAATTATATCTGTGTGTATGAATCTCATGATGATAAAGGGTTGACTGCTTTTCTGCAACGCTATTAATTACTTGTCAGTGACGAGATGACCAATTCCACCACAGGAGAGACTGGATAGCAGAGAGCAAGGCTGAGAAGGGGCTCTGTGACAGAGGGAGGGGGAGCCGAATAGTGCTTCCTCTTCCCATAATGTCTTCCTTGCACAAAGGATGATGATAGTCACAACTGTTCCTATCCAGCACGCAGTTGCTTTTACCACTGCCAAGATTTTACAGGCACAACAGATCCCCACAAAAAGAAATGGGATGGCAAAATCAGGAAACTGATTTTCCCTGCTGGCTCAGAAGAGTATACAGGAGAGCCTTGTATAAGCATGCTGCCGCAGTGTGTCTTCCTTAGAGCTAATGTTCTTATTCATTCTGAAAATATCTTTTCAGGCAAAAAGCCTGAATGAGTTCACTCATATATTTGCTTGTGATGGAAACAGACCCCCAGATATTATCTTGTCTTAATATAAAATAAATGAATAAAGATTACATGCTCTGGATCAACATAAAAATAGCATTTTGCAAGGATGGTCTCCTTCCTTTGAAAACAACTAGTACTTGAGTCTTTTTATGTTAGTCAAACTTTCTCAACCATATCTGTACCTTCTATAGCAGATTTTTCTGCAGTTAATAGCCATTACCATATTTTATTATTAATTCATCTAGTCTCTCCTAAATCAATCTTTTGTGTGCAGAAGAATGATAATAGGTTTTGTTTCTAATTATCATGAAAAAGTCTGCTACATGGCTGACTTTTGCCTCTTAAATATTTAAATGAGTGTACTTCTGTCTGCACAACTGATTTGCATGACCTTTGCTTGGACATGTAGCTACATGGCTATTGTAAATACTGCAAAATCCCATAATCGCCATAAACAGCCTGCAAAATCTTGTAAGAGACTAGCTAAAATAAAACTTCATGAGGTTTCCACACAGTTCTGCTTGACTTGATTTTAAAAAACATGGGTCACGTACTTTTTTGTTTATAAAAATATATACCTACCATATCCTCAATGGCCTCGGATATATTTTGACCTCCCTGAGATACAAATCTGTTGTAGTTCTCCTAGGCAGCCTTTCTTCTTGTTTTTAGGAAGGTCAGTCACGATACTTGTTTCCGTATATCATCCCTCAGGACTTTCTTAGGTTTTACATTCAGCACTGTTTCTTCCATTCCCAGAACCAATTGTAATGATGATTTACATGGAGTATCTGAAAAAATTATATAGCAAGCAGTTTTCTCTCTCTTAAGCTGCTTGCTGCTATGTGCTGTATTCTCTCTTCCCCAGCCTCTCCTGGGGTGCCCACCATGCCTTAGGTGCTCACCTGCGGAGGGGTTGGGGAAGAGTGGCTCTGGCATCCTCCTGCTGCCTTCTTGAGAGTTTCCTCAGGATAATGACTATGTTTGTCATTTTGGTACTGATAATATTCCCTGGTACCTGCTATTCCCAGGGACAGGGAGGGCAGCACTTGGCTGCTAAGTACTGCTCTTGTCCTCTGCACATCCCCGATCCGGCATCAAGATTGTATCTGAGTTGATGGAATCAGTTCCCTGTTTTCTAGTCTCAAAACAAACCTTTTTGCCTTTGACACTACTGGTTTACTTATAGTGGCTGATACACAGTATGTTCAGTAGTGACATTACAGGGGTTGTGTCTAGCTGCTCAACCCCCTAGTGTCAAATTCACCAGCTCAGCCTTAGTTGGTGAGACCTTGAGTTGTTATGTGCTTTGGTGCTATTCTGAAAGTAGATATGAAACCTTAAGCAATATAATTTAGTAATTATGTGTTTAACACCTTGAAGAGGATCCTCCTTTGAGGACTTCCTCTCTCTGTTAGCCACAGTACCATCTGAAAAGCAGGATAGGCAGAGATGTGGTGCTTTTCATGTATTCTGCCTCGTCATTTTAATTTCTGTTCTAGCTTTTTTTAACAGTGCTACCTGCAAATATTCTACATTAAGCTACTTTTATACGAAAGTTCTTCAATTTTTTCTTTTGGGTTTTGGTTTCTCAGTTTGGTTTTTTTTGTTTTGTTTTGGTTTGGTTTTTTCCTCAGTGTTTTTACACACTGTTCCTTGTTTTGTTTATTTTTTTATTTCTGCCATTCTTGCCCCAGGCTAGTTAGATGGACTAACTTGGGTTAGATGGCTGTATACAGTTTGAATCAGAGCACAGGGCGATTAGAGTGCAGACACCTGTAACGCTGTTGTATTTCCTGTAGAAGGGCCAAAGTAGGAAGAAAACAGCATTCTAAGATTTTGCTCCAGTGCAGGTTCAATAAACAAACTCTGACAAAGTATTTGTGATGCTGATTACAGGAAGGCTTGCAAAAATGAACAAAAAATGTCACTTGCCTTCTTGTAATGTTCGTGACTCATTAATCAGAATGCAGAGTTTGGATTTATAATTTTTCTAATCAGACAATGAAATCTTGAAGGAGCAGGAGCCATTAGAATACATAACTTGCAAAAACGAACAAAAAAGGTCACTTGCCTTGTAATGTTCGTGACTCATTAATCAGAATGCAGAGTTTGGATTTATAATTTTTCTAATCAGACAATGAAATCTTGAAGGAGCAGGAGCCATTAGAATACATAACAAGATTTAATAGTAAAATGGTTAAACATATGTCAATTCAGCGCAAATCAGAGATTTGTGGAGGTCATGCTTTCCGCCAGCAGGGTAGAGAGGCAGTACTCCCGTACACTCCCTAGCAGTTGATTTAAAGTTGAATTACTGCTGTAGCGAGAACTGTTAGTCTGTCGACCTTTGAGGTCAGTGCTGCGATGCAGCAGAATATAGATCAGGAAGAGAGGAAAAACTTCAAGGAATGTGGGTATTCTTTTAAAGTTTCAAATTATCCTTTCTGCAAAAGAAGGTAAAATCCCATGCAGATGGCATTTGTTATTTAAAGACTTAGTTCACTAATTGAGGCTTTGGAAGTCGCTTGGACCATGCCTTACTAGGGCCTTTGACATGGAGAAGTAGGTGGCTACGGTGTGCTTTTGGACATGCAGAGACTAGATACGTAAACCTAAGTTTATGTTAGGGTTTGGTTTGTGTTTTTTTATTTCTTCTGTGACTATGTGCACTGTATTGGCTTCTCAGCCTAACAAGCCCCTGAGCAACCTTCAGAGGTTCGTGCCAACCAGCTTATTCTATGACAAGGTTTTTATTTCACCTTAAAGGTGGGGCAAGAATTTTAGGACAAGAAGGAGGTGGTTATGGAATGTGAATTGATCAAGGGTTCGTGTGCTCTGTTCCCTGCAGGGAGTTCAGAGTGTACAATTAGTAGGCTATCTGTCTCTAATGCCGTTCAGTAATCATATGGCTGCATGGATAAAACAGCAGTTTTAAAATACAATTTTAAGGGATCTTTGCGAGGACCAGCTTCATATGTCTGACTGCTGCCCATTTTAATTTATATACTACATTCTCTTATATATATTGGCACAAATAGAGATTTACATTTTATTATTCCTGGTTATTCTGAATAGAAAATTCTCCTTGTTTTCATAGTGAGGAGAGTCCCCGAGGACCTGTTGGACTTCTAGTCTATTATGAGATTATGGGTTGAAGGGCTGTTAGTGAAGTTGCTGTTGTGTGTTGATGTTTGTACAGGTTTTCTCATCTCAGTTTGGCCTGTTCCTTTGATTTTGCTGCTTGTTGTTCTAAATATTTTCTTGACTGTTTGCACGGATCCTTTCAAAGAAATATTTAAATCCTGCTAGCTTAGATCCAATGATGGCAGGAGCCTGCTGCTGTTCCAATGTATTTGCTTCAACGCTACAGGAATAAGATAAATAATATAAAAGGTATGTTAAACTGATTTTTACATTCATGAACATCTACATACACAGTATGAATAAAGAAATCTAGACAGCAGGAAAGGTATCAGTATGTCCCTCTTCTTTTTGCATGCCACCTTACCTTTCATGAGTGCGCAGGGAACTTTGCTGACCACGGAGGGGAGGCTGCCGGCTCCCTAGGGAGATATGCCTGCAGGGCTCTCCGCTTGTCTGCTTCCCTGCTGCTTTTTGAACTGCAGATACTGTGTGAACGTGTGCAGCTGCTGTCTTCCTCCCTTTCTGACACTGGACTGAATGAGGGCAATTTTTCTGAAGAAACCTGGGTGACTAGCAAGTTTGCAGATGTCAGGTCTGGCCATGGAGTGCTCCCAGTTTCAGGGCACCTTGAAGCCCAGAGCCTGGTGTCCGTATTTCCCCCTCTGAGTCCGTGGAGCACAGTCTGCTAACAGGTCCCCTCTTGCAGCAGGCAGTATCGTATGCGTTTTGTAAGGTTTGTTTAAAATGGAGGGAAAGAAAAAGGTCCTTTGAAGCTTCTGACAGCTGGGAAGATGGCATGAAAGCTTTCCATGAGCAGTTGAGAAGCTATTGTAGCTGTTATATGCATTATTTTAACCCAATATTGCTTATATCTTGTAGATAAAATCCAGCATTTCATTATAACGAATATTTAGAATATCTTATGTATGTGTTTTATGAAAGATTTTTTTTTCTTTACAATGCTGCAGAGGAATGGATAATATTTTCAAGAGTAATTACTGAACTTAGTCTTTTGTGTCAAGGAATTTATAGACATTTATGGAAATCAATTTGGTAAATGAAAATTACATTTGGAACTCATTTTAAAAAATCGTCTTGTGCCCTATCTTTCACTTTGATTCTGAACTTAGATTTTATCATAGCTGCGTTCTCATTTCAGAAATAATTATTCTTGACTCTACACAGTACAGGGAAAGGTTCGGAATCAGGTCTGAGTTTTGTAAGCTAAAATAAAATGCCAGTCTGCAACCTAGGTCTTTTTTTTTTCAGGATCAAGCAGCACTACGTCTTCCAGTATAGGTGAATCTAGCTATTCAGATAACCTAAGCAGAAAAGGCGTACTATTTTAAATGCTTTTGAAAATGTGTGGGTTTTTCAGTGTTCACCAGGAATGCAAAACAGTGTTGGTGACTATTCTGAGCAATAACTTTCAGAGAGGGATCCCTGGCATGAGCACAGCAGGGTGCTGTGCTACAGAACCATGAGCTATGAAGAGATCTATGTGGTGAAGAGCCGCTGTTGCGCAGGTTGACTTAATGTCCTTTACATAAATACAAATACGGAGAGTTATTGCAAAGATTTGTGTTTTTTTTTTTTTTTTTTTTTTAATTAAGGATAATATTTTAAAATTTCTCTGTGTCTTTAGGGACTGATTCTCATTTAAGGCAATAGAAATTATTCAGAAAAGCTAGGATGGTAAAGTTTTGGCATGCGTAAAAACCAAGAATGTCGTAGACAAAGCTGCATATCTGAACCACTTGTATGTACTAACTATGCAAGATGCAAGGCATCAACAACCTCCTCCAGCTCCATTCTTCTGCAGTTTAGAGGTTTAACAAATCAAATTCATGTCACAAAGCTGCTTAAAGTTCTCTTTGATGTGCAAACCTTTGGAAACAGTGAATATCTTGTTATGTTCTCATTGATTCACTAATCAGCTAAAGGACAGACACATGTTTTATTATAAGAACAAACAAAGTGCATATGCTTGAGGGATCAGAGACAAAGATACGAGGTTTGACAGCTGTAGACTTCTAAAACAGGCTGGACTAAAATGAAATTTTACAGAAGAAGAGCCGTTACTGTTGTGATAATCAGTTTTCATCTAAATAACAACACTGGAACCAAAGGCATCTCAGAAACAGTGACATTTTAATAAGATATCTACATGTTTGCATTTGCACAGTAATATAGTAGAGCTAAAAATGCTCTATCAAGATCTAAAAATTGATTTTGTTGTATGTCAGGAGAATATAAATGATATATAAAAAAGAAATTAAAATGTCAAGTTAACTATTAAAAAATAGGAAGTGGAAGCACAGTGGTGAGAAAGCCATCACAGTGTCCTATTTACCTTACGTTGACTTGGGTTAAGCTCCACAAGCTTAAAAAGTCAATCTTGTCCAGATGTCCTAGTGAATGTATTAAATCTGTTTTTTCAAGAAACATGATTTTTACACTAGATATGTTCTTCTTAGCATTTTATTTTTTTGTTGTTTTGTAAAATTCTTATTCCTGAGGTAATTAAGTCCACTTTTAATGCAAACTTTACAGTGGTTCCCAGAGCCACTGAGGTTTAGCAGTGCTGCTGAGATACAAACTACAGCTGTAGGGTGGCATTTGGACAGTAATGCTATATAGCAGCTGACCTTTTGAGAAAAAAAAAAAATACATTTATTCTTCTGTAGTCTCAAAAACTCTTTATAGTGTGTGAGACTTGGAATTTCTGATAATCTGGCAGAACAGAGGATAAACTCCTGCATTTCCGTGCAGTGTACTCATTCAACTTAAGTACAATATGGCATCCATGGCTTTTATTCCTTCCAGTAGGGTGAGTTAGAACATATTGTTCTTCAGTGTTAATTTTTTTTAAAACATTCTATATGTTCCTGAAATATGCTGTCAATCACATTGCACACATCCAGAAAAAGAGAGACCTAATAAAAAGTGGCAGCTGAAAACTAATATTCCAAACTGTCAGCAACTAATTAATTTTCTCATTCATATTCCAACTCCATGCCCAACTCCCATGAACTGCTGCCAGGGAACTCGACAATAAAATGTTCATTTAAAATTCATAATAATAAGAAAATATTAAAAGACTGGGAATAAACAGACTAACCTTGGAGGAAGCAGTCTGAAAATTCTATACTTGCAAGTATCCAAGAGCGTGGCCGTCACTCTGGAATAATGGTAAAACTATTGCAATTGAGATTGCCTTATATTTTAAGACAAATGGAGTTGCCCTTCGTTCCATGTTAGTGTAATTATAGATTTCAGAATTTACTGGGTTTTTTTTCCCCATATATTTAAGAATATCAGGCAAGCCAATTGTTCATTATGCTCTTAAATTTTAATATTGGTTACATTAAATGATTTCTGTGGAGACTGATTTGGAAACTTGGTATCCACCTACAAGTCATTATTTTAATCTGCAGATATTGAATCCAGTAATAAGATTTTTTTAATGTACTGATGTCCTTAAAGGTGCAACTAATGAGATGTACCAGAAAACATCTAAGGACCTAATTCCCTAAATACTAAAGTACTTTAGAAACTCCTTGAGACATTACTTGCATCACTAAATATCTGTAAAATTCCAGCACTACAACCTATGTAGTTGTAGATTGGCAGAGCCTGGCTGTGTTTTTACTGTGAAATCCCATTCATTTAATTATGCAGTGTATAAAATCTATACTCATTTATATACATGATACCTGGAATAACGCACTGGTGTTCATCAGGAAAGCTGTCTGTGGAATTTTTGCATTAGTAACTTTTGCACAGTGGTTTCTCATGTTGTTTTGCTGTCTGCTTAAATTTGTGAGAGTGGCATTGTGCTGGGATCTCGTGTGACACCATAAAAATATACCAAGAAACAGTATATTTTTGACATAGCAAGGAAAAAACATCACGTAACTTTTTCTAAGATGCTGCTTGGTTTGGAAATTGAAAAATTGCTTGAAACTACGCTAAGAATTGAAAGTAAATGAAATGGAAATACAATATATTATAATGAGACAGATGTGAGCTCGTTTTCCCTAGTGCAGGTTCATGGACTGTGCATTTACTTGGTCCGCCTGACATTTAAATTTGAGTAAATTCAGTGGTTTATAAGAAAAGCATCTGTTGTTGGAATGACAATAGCGAGATACAATACCAAGGAAAAGGAATCTAATTGTTATTAGATATTACAGCAGAATGTCAATGAAGGGGCTTTCATTGTGTTGAGATTCTGGCATCAGCCTGGATATTAAATTGGCCAGCTCATCAGGGAATATAGCACATTAGTGAGTGATTCAGCTGTGACTGAGTGTGTGCATTAGAATGCGTGACTTAGAAAGTTTCTGATGTCATAAATCAAGAACTGACTTAATACACAACACATTCATGAAGGGAATATAATATAAATTAGTATACTTTACTTAAGTTTAACCTTTAATCACATTAGGCTCAACATTTAATTTTTTTATAATTATATTAATTTTATTGTCGTGTTTGCTGTCCACTCTGTAGCACAGGTAAAACCTTGAATTTTGCCATATATTCAAGCCCAGCAAGCTGTAAAGCCTTCAGCTTATAGCTTCTGGATTAAGATTTCTATTTGGGCACTATTCAGCAACTGAATAGTGGAGGTTGCTGTTAATGACTTTTAATTAAATCAAAGAGCTCTGAAATCATAAACCTGCTGACTTCATTTCCTTTTTCCAGTGCACTTCAAAAAAGTAAATACTGTACTGCACATACAGGCAAATCTTGGAAAATGGCCTCAAGATGCAAGTCAAAATTAAGGCTTCTAGTAATGAACAAAGTCAGTAATGTTTTTCAGTAAAGAAAGGAACCAAAAGTTAGTGTCTTCTTCAAAGCATATTTGTGAATGGGTTCTCTCTGCTCTGCTTTTAAATAAAAATTCACAAGAGCCTGCATTTTCAGGCTTGGAGAAGGTTAAATGTAAGTCTAATTTTTTTTTTTTCATTATTATTTTCTAATCACTGCAGCAAATGCAGGGTCTGTAGTGTTAGTCTTTATATTTGATATACTTAGTTTTTTGTTCATGATTAAAATCGAACCAAGAGCCTTGTCACAAAACATTGAGAAAGTATAGAAGATAAACAGAAGTTTGGTCACAGGGGTGCCACAAAGTCAAAGACCACAAAGATGAAGAACACACAAAAAAAGAGAACATTTTATTTTACCCAAAATATTTAAAACTAGTTTTCAGGTAATTTAATATTATCTCCATCATCTTCTGTCCCTCCTGCTCCTCAACTTTTTTTTTTTTTTTTTTTCCTTTTTGAGCCACAAAGGGCATTTTGAAGTAAAAGATCTGAAAACTGAAAATACCAAACAAATTTTATTTTTTGAGTAAATCTTGTCCTGATTACTCTATGATTACACTATTTTCTTAATTTGGGAAGCAGATGCATCCATTGAAAGCCTGCATTTCTGGGCAGGCAAAGGAAGTATTTATTGAGAAAAATTCCCAGCTTTGTATTTTCTTGTGGAATAAATTATTAGTACAAATTACTCTCTATGCCCTATGCTTTCTGTCATCCGTCCAGGTTTTTCTTGTACTGCAGTGGTGGGTGCAGAACATATGGCAGAGCCCTGTCAGCCTGGTTCTGCTCATGTACTTTTATCTCCCTTGCATAGGATTCTTATATTTAATTAATCTTAGTACTTTTTTCATGACCTTATCTGCTTT
>NW_010146132.1:56940-81830 GCF_000699245.1 Pterocles gutturalis
AGGATTTCTTGTGCCCTGTATTCCCCTGATATAAGGAAAAAGTACTTACCCATTTTTTTTTCTAACCCTCTTCTTAACAATAGACAAGCTGATACTTTCTACCCTCCCTTTCTCTTGCATCAATATTTTCACCCAAACTCATACAGAATGAAGAAACTCGACATTTTCTTTTGAATTTTAAGAACATAACAAAGTGTTTGATCCCTGAAATGGAGGTACAAGGAAGTCTGATATCTGAATGTCTACTCTAGCTGTGTTTCACTTTCTCCCACTCTTCATTGAATATCCAATAGATAAAATTATTTTAGCAGTTTAAAACCCTGTTGTTTCTATAAATTGTTTTAATCCACATATACTGCTTCCTGGGTTTGAATAAAGCTAGCACATCTGTAACATTAATTTGACTGGGAGGAGCAGGTTTGTGTGTGGTTGCTTTTGAATTAAGACAACACTATTTTGGAGGCAGAGGTGGGAAATACTTTTTTAGCACATAGGAACTAAAAAGCAATGACTGTACAAGGTCAAGAACTAGGACAGTCATTGCTGGAGAGACTATATATATTTTATTTTACTCCTATGCTTTTTTAATCATTTGTATTTTTACAAGTAGCCCAGAGCAAATCTGTTAAAAACCATTGAACATCCAACACTGACTGCTCCTTCCCAGATCTCCCAGCCTCTAACGCTGGTGGCTTCCTGAGGCAGAGGTTGCTTTTACGTCTTAGAAACCTCAGAGGATTTCTCTTCCCTGACCTGGCCAGAACCACTATAAAGCATCAGCATCTACAGCATCCTGTGGCAAGGACTTACTCAGCCTAACTATGTCTGTGTGAAGGACAAAACCTCCTTTTATTTGTTTACAGCCGTCCTGTCACCTGTGTATTGGCAGAGACAGTGAACGGCAGCCATCTGACCTCTCCCTCCTGCTCATGAAGGGCTCCATGAAATATTTCTAGGCTGTTCCTGCATCTGAGATACATACAGATGCTTAAGAGACAGATGTATCTGGTAGAAAAATATGTAACAGGGCAAGATTTGCAGGATGAACTCTGGTGAGCGCTGCCAACTCATGAGAATCTGCTCAGAGAGACTGTCCTTTGGAAGCATTACCCAGCCCCACATCTTCAATATGTACACCCTCTTGGCTCTTTTTTTTGTAGGAATTGGGATAGTGAGTCTTGAAAGAAAACTAGTTATTTGCAGGTAGTGTCAAGGTCAGCATTGTGGATGACTTCAGGATGACCATTTCATGCATAGGAAGTAGCACCGAGTGTTCAAAGGCTGTTTTTCACAGTGCGGACGGCTTTTCTAACCCCTAGACTATGCTATCTGCTCGCACCCGTGAGACGTAGTATCTTTAGCTGTAAGAAATTCTGCACCGCATGTAAGAAATTCTGTTTGCTTCATTGCAATTCCAAAATATAATTATCTGGAAAGAACAGCCGCTGTGTCCCAGTATTATACCTTCCATTTGCACAGATGAATATAAATGTGAACGCCTTGTACCTTGCAGTACCCTGCTAAGTTTGGCAACCACTTGAGGTTTTATTTTGTTTTGTTTTTTTCAGTCTTTTTTAAGAGAGCTGAATTAGTCATCTAAAATGCAAGCAAGAAGGTAAAAGATGCAGCTATGCAGTTAATATTCATTTTATAATATCAGATAGTTTGTGAGGAGATTAATAATTTGGTTGGTATTCGAAAGAATCTATAACATCCGGAAGTACGAAGAATATTTAGAAAATAACAATATAGATGGATTGTACTGACATTTGTTATTTATGTACATCTTGTGGGGTTTTTGTTTAGTGAATATAGTTCACTAGAAATATTTTAGTGAAGATGTTTGGATCCTTTCGTCTTTCTGTGTTGAAAACATTTTGCTCAGCTGGAGTACACTTAAAAAAATTTGGAATGCACGATACAGACTCGATGATCTTAAGGGTCCTTTCCAACCTAAATGATTCTATGTTTCTATGTATCATTGCTGTATATAAGGACTAATAATGAGATTTCTTAGAAATATGCATACCACTTAGTAATATCTAAGGAATAAATCCATCCTTGTCAATTACTCAAAATCAATAGCAATAGTAAAGTTTTATAAGCAGAGTGCCTGGGACCAATGTAAGAGTGTGCGTTCTTGGCTTTACAGTAGGCAGTACCAAAAATTCATTTCAATAAAGGTCACAGCTTAGCAGGAATTTTGGCTGCAGTTCTCTCTATGAACTTCTACTTTTCAGAAGGTAGTATGATTGACAACAAATTACTGCTATTTAAATTATATATATATATGTAAAAGAGACTGATTTCTTTAGAAAGAATGCAAATGTTAAAACTAGCTTTTTATATTTAAATATTTTCATGGAAATGCATTAATAATTCTGGCGCTGTAAAAAGCAAACTTCTCTACACTGGATTTGTCCACACAGGTGATGGTGAGGTGAGTTCCCATATGCTCCATTTGCAGGAAACCCCATCCGTCACTAGTATGGATGTCTATTTTTGTTGATAAAGAAACTTTTCCTACTGCATCCTTAGTCTTTCTGGGGACCTGCCAACCAGGGAGGTATTTTTTACGGAAGAATGCACAGAGCCCAGCAAGGTGGTGCTTATCTCTAGCTGTTGTATAGCTGGTTGCTGTTTTATGGGGCTAATGCTATGTGGAAGGGAAGCAGCGTGTCATTAAACGGGCATCGTGAAAGCATCCTTTCAGCGCAGCAGTGTGCATATGTGTATATAGCTTGGACTTCCCAGTGCTGGCAAAATCGTGATTTTTTTAAAAAATGTATGTCAATTGACTTCTATAATAATTTAGACCAGAGGATTAGTCTGCTCAGTTGTACCATCAGCCTGCAACAAGTGGGATCAATGAATAGTGGAGAAGAATGGGGTTTATACATGAATAGCCATTTGTGGGTTTGGCATATAACCTTTGCATATTAAGGTTTTTTTATGCACTAATTCCCAAGCATACAGAATTCACTATTTTCAAGTAAATTATCCGGTGCTCGGTCTCATTAACTACTCACTCCCTGCTTTGCTTCCATGGAAAGCAAGCTCCATTAAACACCTAATGGTGTTCATGGGAAGCAGAGTAAAAACAGGCTGATAGGCGGTGTTCTCTTCTTGTCTGCACAAACTATATTATGTTCAGTGCATGGAATAAAGTTGGTGAGGGTCAGATTAAAAAAAAATATTCTATCATCTGTTTACTCTATCTGTGTTTTAAGAAATGAGTTTATGGTGCTGTTCAGTAAGAAATGAATATCCATAGCATATCAATTACTGGTCTGCAGGTAGCGATAAGGTGTGTAATTACTAGAGAAGATGGATCACCTGTCTATAACATCATCTTCTAGTTTTACATACGATGAGGGAGAAGCAATATTTATGTCCATCCTTTCTTTAAGAAAATACAATAATTACAATTGAGTAGTCAGGTACAATATTAGTTGGGATGTTAAGGATAGAGGAGGAGGTACCACATAATGTTAGCTTATATTCTGGCAACTATTTTTTAAAGGGATTTATAAATAGGTCAAAGACTGAAGCAATGAGATTCAAATTACTTTGCTAAAGTTTTTTCGGTTTAGCACTGAAATAATAACCAAACTGTATTGTACCATGTGTTCCAAGAGCAAGTTGGGAGAGGAGATATTTCAGGGAAGGATGCTAGGTTTGAAACAGTGGAGCACCACGGACAAGGGTAAAAGTAATTATAAAAGAGAATAATAATTGCAAATAAAATTTTTATGTGTATGGGGGTTGTTTTGGGGAGGTTTTTTTTGAAAAGGTGACATCTTTGATAATTACTTGACTAAATAAGAAACTAGCAGCTTGAAAGTGTAAAATGTGAATTTCAGTTCAATAAAAGGAAAAAAAACTCCGAACCCGTAGCTATCGCAGCCTGTTAACTGGCATGGTTATTCTACATAGCAGCAAGCTACTAAATCTAGTGTCTTTAGCCAAGCAGAAGACTGGAGCTAGAAGGAGATCTCATTGTCATTTGCTGGAAACAGAAGAAGTGTACAACATATCAAGAGTACAAGTGAAAGTCCTCAAATCGGAGATTTGACTTGACTTGAAAGCTATTAACCAACCTGCCAAAAAATGTGGACTTTCATAGTCTCTGATCCCTACAAGTACCATGCGATGGGATGGTATGTATAACCAGTGAAAGCTGAGAACAAAACAGTTATTACTCTTCCTCTTTTTTCCCAGTGATAGAAATAACGGGTACCTTCTCCAGGACAAGGCAGGAAATGGTGCCAGCTGTCCCTTGAGAAACGCTAATGCAGCCACATCCTGAGTATTAGATGTTATCCACCAGCACCTCGATGGTTTTTAGCTGGGCAGTGCCTTGGGTACAGAGTGGAGGCAGCATGTACAGTCCTAAACTGAGTTCTTTCTGGTAGGGGCAATGAAATGATTTGCTAGCTCCCTAAGATGGAAATGGCCAGAAATAGGAGCAGGGCGATTTTAAGCTGGTACAGACAGAGAACAGATGGAGGTGCCTGCTAGGAGTCCCCTTTTCTCTAGTTGCTGGGTGTCTGAGGATCAGGTGAAAACAGCTGAATCCTTCTCACCATTGTTCATTTGGGTAAAATGGCCACCATCACCCTGTGCCCCAGCAGCATGAAGGTATGCAGGCGTGTGCGCTTGGCAGCAACTACAGCTCGGGAGAGAAAGCACCTGGGGAAGAAGGAGGGAGAGTAGGACATCAGAAAGAAACTTGAGATTACATACTTGAACAGCAGAGCAAGTAGCATAATTTCCAGTTGTGATGAAGAAGAGAGAACAAGGAAGCTTTTAGAAGCAGAGATTGGAAGATGCTGAGGTTTCGACATTCTGATGACTCACTGGAAATGGCTGATGTTGGGACTGGAGGATATCTGGGAGCAGACAGAAAGAAAAGGGCTTGAGTAGAGAGATGGACTTGTGAGTCTGCTACATGAAGCTGGTACTGTAAATAAAACTCTGTGTGTGGCTAAGGTTACCAGGTGAATGAGGAGGGGTGAAGTATCGAAAGCAGAGCACTGAAGAATGTTGGAACAGAGTCTAGGTAAGGTGAGAGACAGCAGTAAACTTTAAAAGACTGTTGAGGTGGAGGAGAACAGGAATAGGAAATGAGGTGAAAGCCAGACCAAGGGAAGTTTGATAGTGACGACTCTCCAGAAAAAGGTCAATTTTAGAGACGCAGAAGAATGAGCACAGAAGAATGTTTTGTTGCACCAGACTCTAGTTGTGGACAGCAGATTGGGTTCACGTGATACTGCACCTTCTGTTTCTGGTGAATGAAGCATGATTGCCCAGCTTGCAGTAAATTATCAATACTTGCATAATACAAATATAGAGTTCCTCTATTATTTGATTGAGGGCCTCTGGGCACCTAACACAGCTTTCAAGAAATCATAGAAAAGGAGCAGATCTTAGGTCTGCTCCTATCCTTGCCCCTTGCTTTCTTTGCACAAATCTTGAACAGAGCATGAATTTAGTGTATTATCTTTGCTGATTGTTCTGGGATCCAACTATTTATTTCACCAAATTGATGTTTAAATTCCCATCAGTAACTAAAGCAGAAAGCGTTTCATAGGCATAATTATACAAACATGACAGGAGCTTATTTAATTTGCATCTTGATATTTTGTCCACATAATGATTCATCTGGTAAGTGTTTTCTTACTATTTTTTAAAATCAGCAAAATAAAATAAAGATACACCAGTGCTCCCTTTAGTTTCCTCAGTATAATCACAGGTCAGTAGATTAATACTGTGTCCCAGTGGCTGAGAGGGGAATACGTGTTCTATAGCTACAATAATTACACTTTCTTATGCCAAAATACATGGCATTGCTTGGTAAATGTTACCTTAGTTATAAAAATTATGAACAGCTGTATTTTCTAATGAAATATACGGAGAAAAATCTCTGATGTTGAGATACTAATTAAATGATCTGCTGAAAATCCTGTAAAGTCTTTTGAAAACAAAGTATTCTGGAAAGTAAAATGTTGCATTGTATGTTTTCTTGTTGGGAATGTGATTTCTGTGGACCATATATGGATATTTCAGGCTGCTACTGCCACTGGTCCATTGAGGTAGTCCATATATCACAAATATGTGAAACTATGGGGAAAAAAGAAGAAAAAAATGTTTTCTGTTTGAGTACTATAAATTTAAACCTACTAAGTGATTCCATTTTCCCCTTTGGAGGCATTTAATTAGACACATTAGTTGGGATCTCTGACACAGTTTTTATATACTTGATAGTTAAGATTGTGTTATAATTGGGTGTCACATCGTGAAAGCTCTTCTGCCATAGACCTTGACTGTTATTATCAGATTTCAAAATTAATTTACAGAAAGTAATGCTAACCAGGCTGTTGAATACTCTTAAAATTCCAAAGACTACACAACTCTCATGATAACACTTCTCTTGTCGTAATAGTCATTAATTTTTAAGGAATACACAACATGTTGCAACATAAAAAGATGATCTAGTGTTGTAAAGAACATAAATACAGGCTTGAAACATTGCAGATGGTGTATATTTTAAGCAACTTGACTCTTTTTCACATGGCACTTCTGGGTTATGATGCTTGTCATCGAATGAAACTCAGATTTAGCATGTGGACACAATGCAATTAAAATGAGAAAATAGATTTTTTAAGTAAACGCTAGCATTTGCGGGCGCCTGGGAATTTGACACTTAGTCTGCAAACCCTGATCCTTATTGTCAGATGAGCCGAAGAGATACTGTATGAAGTGGCTGTCAAATTACATGCTTTAGCAGTCTTTGTAATTGAAATGGTTGCACATAATAACTGTATCATGTCTGGGTACTCTGTATCTAATGCAGCGCTGGAATGAATTTTGATTTTTCCTGTACAGTTCTTGTTCTTGCCTTGAATGCTAGGGTAATTGCGAAGAAGTGGAATATTACACCTCCAGTAAGTGTCAGAAAGTTTTGTTGTTACTGTTATTTGGTTGGCTTTGGGGTTTTTTTAGGAATTTATTTGTGTTTCAAGTCTTGAGAAATTTATTCCAAAATAGCAGATGAAAGACTATTGAGGTGGATCTGGGGCAGCTGTGATGAATAGCTAAAAGGAATAGTTTCTACTGGCTAGTCCTTGATCTGTGCTGGGAAATGGAACACTGCAATTAAATATAGAATTTAAAACTACCTAAGCAGTTCCTGTAATTTCAGTGGGGACTCCAGAGCTGAGGTTATTTCAGATTTTGTGGACAGAGGGGACCCTCTGACCTGCCACATGGCAACAGATGTGAGGCAGAACAAGCAGAGGGGAGATGGGCTTCATTCATCTGTGTGTCTATTTTAACCTGTTTATCCACATCTCTGATTCTATCCTTATACCTCAGTTTTGTACAACATATAAGGAGCACGTAAGATGTTAATCACAAGCATGAGCAATGAGGTAAAAATCTTTCCCAGCTTGGTAGAGCTGCAGGCTGATGCAGCAGTTTGTCACGCTGCATGGTGCCCAGGTTTCCAGAAACACAGCTGGTATTATCAAAAGACTCAGACAGCTCCATAGGTGCTGCAGTCTAAACAAGTGGGACTTGTGGATTGTTTTGACCCTATTTTTTTTTAATAATATTCTCTCCTTATTTCTATTGATTGTACCTTGCTGTGTTTCCCTTTACCTGCTTTTGTTTCTTTCCCATATGTATTTTTTTTCAATTGACATCAGTGATTTTGAAACAAACCCTTCCTATCCTTCTGTAATAATGCTATATGGAATATTGGAGCAAAGCAGAGAACATGTGCAGGGCTTTATTTTCACTGAATTTGTGTGCCACAGCACTAAATCTTTGGTGCACACTTGCTGGATTACAGTAGTTCCCATAGGCTGGTTTGCTTCTGTAGCTGTCAGAGTGAAGTGATGGCACACAATTACAAAAACTTCCCTGTGAAATTGTGTCCCAGGGACTAACTGTGAAACCTCGTATGTTTTACACTATTTGTTGAACTCATAATCCCAGCATTAGCTATTATCTTTCCATAAATATAGTAAAGGCAGAGATCAGCATCACTATACTGAAACTCTGCTTGATGGTGTAACTCATTTGAAAGGTCTTTCTAGTATTGCATTTCTGGCCTTTAAATTTTCTTTTTGCAATTTTCTAAGAAATACATTATTTTAGCAGGGAAACTGTCTAACCTAGTAGCATGCATGTGCATTGCATGTTAGCACACTGGCTGCAGTGGATTATTTGCCATTGCCGGGGAGAGTGAATGTCAACGTGGGAGTGACAAAGGAGCAACTATGTTTTGACACATGCAAATGACCCTGTCTTCTTAGGTTGGGTGGACTCTCAGTTGAGGCAAATAGAAGATCCAGAATGTGCCTTTTTTTTTTTTCTTCCCTGCACTCTGAAGTTGTAATTGTTTATCTGATCAAGTCACAACGAGAGCTCTTTATTAACGAAGACCTGTAAGATCACTGTAGTGTCATCACCTGCTCAGACTAGCATAGATGGAGTGGGAGATACGAGTGAACTGTGATAACCCCCTATACACATCTGTGATATTAACATAATCTGTGTTATGTTTTTTACAAATATCTTATGTATTTTTTTCTGCATCCAGAGAAGGCCTGTGAAGACAACTGGCAATGTTGTTCTGAAATTTCTTTGGAAGTAAAAAGACACTGTGAAGCTTTTTTGGGGTCAAGTAGCTTTAATTTTATGTGTTAATTCATTTCATTTGTGGCTATTCTGTTTGGCAAGCCTGGCTTTTGGTCCTGCCTTAGTATTCTCATGTGTAGACTTAGGTCTTGAACCATCGTATCTTGTCTCTGTCCCCATGACACTTGGAGGCTACCTTATGAGGTGTGGGGTTATCTACACAGTGCCTTCTCTCAGCATTCCTTTCTCATCAGGCCCTGAAAGCTGGCAGCCTGTTTCATTGGCTTGCTCTCTTATAAGACTTCACCCAAATTTTGATCCATTGTGGTTAATAATGAAATGACTAGAGGTTACCTCTGGAGCCTCTCCATCACCTGTATCTTCAACACCTCTTTAGACAATGGTGTCTTAAAAACAGGGCTTTGGCAAGAAGGGGTTTTCTTATCGGTGGAGATGGTTGCAAAGGAGCATTTTCCATCATCTTCATTTGTTCCAACCATTCTAGGAGGGGAAAAAAGGTGTGTGAAGATCAGTAGTGGTTCAAGACTTTGGTGGTGGTTTGTCTGAGAGGACAAAGATGAGCCAAGAAGGGTTTACTTTCTGGGAATGCTGCTGGAATTTCTTGTTCTGTGCGTCCACACTGCCTTGCTGAGCCAGACGGTGTTTACAGTGCATGACTTTTAACGTTGGCATACCAGTCCTGCTGACACAGGGCAGCTCCTACACCTAAGGTGTCCTATAACCAAAAAAACCAGCCAAGACTGTAGTGAAGGGGTCTTATGGTTATCATCACACTTCTGCTTGGACCACATGTACTCTGTGCTGGGCAATGAGTGTTCAGACAAGATCTATGAATAATCAGCCATTCGAAGGGATCATTTGAGCGGAAAGTAGGCTGTGCTTGGAAGTGCTTTCACACAGGTGTTGACAGGCTGAATTATGCTATACATAGCACTAAATGCCATTTTTTTCTTTACTTCTTTGGAGAGAAAATAATAGGAAAAGGCAATACATGATAGATAATAACTGTGAATTTCCATGTCTCCCACATTGAAGACCAGGATCTTGTATTAGTTTATGGTTATTTTACTTTGGCTCAAAGGAGGAGAGAGAGAGCTCTGATGCACTGGCTCCCCTCCCTGTGGGTGAGTTATTTCACATGCTCTCCTTTCCTAAACTTCTCTAATGGTGTCAGATGTCCGCATGACCTCTAACAGATGGCTGTGTACAAACTGCGCCTCTTAGGCTCTAATGCACTTTCTTTAGTATCTGAAATGCTTTTCTTAATATGCTGTGTCATAATTTTGGGGTGTTTTTTTTTCTTTTCATATTAAAACCAGAAAACAAGTGCATTTAACCATGAAAGCAGGTACAAATGTGTTCCTGTTAGTGGATAATAATGAAAAGTCAGAGAGATTAATGCGCTGTTACTGTTTATTCAGTACTGCATTGCATGTGACTAACTACAATGGATGAGACCTTCTTTCTGCCTCATTAAATAAGTTAATCATGTAAATCAGGAGAAAAAACATTTTGGATAGTGTGAGTACAGGATGAGTATCAGATAAGCACTTTTTACCACTATGTATTAAAGGAGATGTGACAACATACAGGTGTCCCAGCTACAAAACATTAACATCGGTCTTCTGTTATCTCTAAAGTAAATTAAAACAAAATTAAAAGGTCAAATTGGTGCATGTTTCAATCAGGACTACATGGCCACTCACTTGAATTTCTTTTAGAGAAAGAGGGGAACTCTAAAGGGAACTGAAGTTTTTGGAGAAGACAAATTATAATAAACATTCAAATATATTCAGAAAAAAAAAGCTTTTATGACTTTTAAACTGTAAATCAAAAGTATAAAGCATTTTCTATAAAGTAGGATTTACTAAAACTTCTAGGTGAATTATAATGGACATTCAAATATATTCAGAAAAAAAAACTTTTATGACTTTTAAACTGTAAATCAAAAGTATAAATCATTTTCTATAAAGTAGGATTTACTAAAACTTCTAGGTGTTGCTGTCTTGGCTTACCAACAAACATGCACAGATTTGTACTATAGATTGGAAGCCAAAAGAATGAAAATGTAAATTACGACATAATCTTGGCAACCTGAGAAGGAATAGGAATTAAACTTTTTAGATTAAACCAGCAATAGAGTGATAAAGAAATTTAATTCTCAGGATTATAAAACAGAATTAGGAAAAAAAAACACCTTATCTGAACATTTGTCCAAAACACTCTTTAAGCCAAAGCTGAGCTGCTGATATTCAAGAAACTTCAGGTCCTGATATGTGATTTTTATTAAGACTGAGTGCTTGCATTTTGTGATTGCTTTTTAGATTAAACCAGCAATAGAGTGATAAAGAAATTTAATTCTCAGGATTATAAAACAGAATTAGGAAAAAAAAACACCTTATCTGAACATTTGTCCAAAACACTCTTTAAGCCAAAGCTGAGCTGCTGATATTCAAGAAACTTCAGGTCCTGATATGTGATTTTTATTAAGACTGAGTGCTTGCATTTTGTGATTGCTGATGGAATCTCAAGAAAGTTCAGGTCCTGATATGTGATTTTTAATAAGACTGAGTGCTTGCATTTTGTGATTGCTGATGGAATGGAAGAAAAGATTCCAAACATTACTTTTTTCAACTGAAGAACTGCTAGAATCCTTATTTTTGTCATCACAGGACTTTTAATCCAGAGACTTCAGATAAAGAAATCCTAACGACTGGACATTTTAACTCCAACACAAAAATGAAGTGGCCATGTAGATACTTGTCAGAAGTTGGATTAAAGGCTATAGAAGTATTGCAAAAGTATTGCTTTCCTTCCTTTGTTTTCAGTTAAAAAATAAAGTAAAATCCATTATTTTTTTTTAGAGACAGTAGCTATCACAGGGGAAGCAAATGAAGAAGCCTGCAAAAGGATATTGAGAAAATGCCAACACTTTATTGGTTGGGAGGAAATGAGTATGGATCTAATGCAAAACTTCCTGAAATCAATGGGAGGTAGTCATTGGTTTCAGTGATATTTGGGTAATGTGAGCTTGAGGTAATGTTACATAATTAGGCTCCTGACTGCTATTTAACCCAACAGATTGTACTTTTGCTTAATTGTTGGATCAAAACAGAGATTTAAAGCAAAGTATTAAGATAAAAAATAGGTTATGCCTTTGCAATAGACTTAGTCTACATTTCAAATCAGAAATACCTATTTTTAGGATCAAAACCTATTCTTCCACTTGTGAATGATACTGTAGCGCTAGTGTTTGACTTTTTTTTTTTTTAATTAAATGGATATACACATTTGATATTAAAGCCTTATGTAAAATTAATTGTCTTTTATTTTTAACCCACATATTCATGCATTTCAATTTCATAACAATAATAGATCTAAATGAATTGCACTAGTGGGTAATATTGAGCAAATTATAATTGTTTTAAAGTTGCATCCTAGATTCGAACTGGTAAATCCCTGGAGGCTTTGTTATAAATGTCGCAGTTTGGCCTGGATAGATTGGGTTTGAGGAAGTTTTTAGTTTTGTAGCATTCAGCTGCAATGTAGAAAAAGTCAAAAGTAGGAGCAGAGAGTGCCAGCTGGGGCCAGCCAACTATCAGCTCACCTTCCATTGCAGCTGTGATCAGATAAATCCTTTTTTCTTAATCTAATTTTGCTGGGGTTTGGATTTGTCCTAGAAGAGCGCCTATAACCAAAATAAACACTAGGTGAGATTGTGTAAGAACTGCTGTCCTGATGACATTTCTATTCAAGGTTGATTGAAAACTGGCCAGAATGCCTCAGTTTATGACATTTATACTCTTATATGCAGAAATACTTTCAGAACAGTTACTGACATTTTGACATTCCTGAAACTAATCCTTAGCTTTATTTCATCCCTAGTGACATGCATTTTGCTGATAATTGAAATAATATACAACTTTATTTTTTACAATAAAAATAGGTACAGATTTTATTTTTTCCCTATCGCTACCCTGTAGCAGTGCAAGCCGTAATACATTACATGGCTTACAATGACAAAAAATTATGTTTTCACTTTGGTGAGTTGTTTTCAATTGAAAAGATAATGCATTTCTGCATAAGACATATTGCAGTGTGGCAGACTGTAAGTATTAGGGAAGACCTACTATATTTGAAACAACATCATTAACACTCTTTGTTCATGGTAGGCAAATAAACATCCAAGGTAGGTCTTTTCCAGTGATGGATAGCATCTTTATTAAAGAATTAATCTAGGTCTCAAACCAAGATCTATCTAGTACATAAATCAGGGTCTTGTGGTTCCATTTATGGTTTCTTTTACAACCTAAGTGTTAAGTTTATTGCCATACAGACCAATAACTCAGTGCTGAGGGATGCCAAGTCCTGTTCTCCCTTCTCTCTGTTCTCACTGGAAACGGAGACACATTTAGTTCAGAATACCATCCCTGATTTGCTCTATTCTTAGCAAGTAGCTTAAGTTCTGACTGTCTGATGTTAATTGTATACCTTTATTAAGAATGCTGAAGTTCTACTGATAAAATGTATTTATACATGCTAAGTATTTAGTTTCTTCAGCTGATACTCAAAGTCAAGGTTGCCCTGCCAGAGAGCTTCTATGCCAGGGACCTCTGTACTTGTTCTCCTGAGATGGTCAAGTTTGGAATAACAGAGGAGCTGTATAAAAGCCGTAGTGATTTATTAGCTCATGTTTGGACATGATGGGGGTCAATAATATATTCCAGCTATTTGGTAGATGCTATGATCTGTGAAAACTTACCTGAGCACCTCTGGGAGCACCTCTGGTCAACTTTTTTTTTTTTCTTTTTTTTTCCCCCTGGTCAGTATCAGTATTTTTCCCTGTGCATATTGCGGATGCTTGGGACCCCCAAAGGCTTTTTCTTTACCTGAGTCAATTGCAAGATGAGCAATTAGAACTCAGGGGATGTATATTCAAAGCTGTGCTTCACCTTCCATTGATAATAGCTAAGAGACTATGTCAGCTCATTGCATACATGAGTGTATGGTGAAGTATAATCAGTAGATAGATAGCTTGCAAAATCCTTTGGGGCACTCATAAAAGCTCTTAGATGCCACACTTCTTCTAGTTTAAAATACTGTTTGAGATAAGGTTTGTAGGTTGTTTGGACTTCATTATATTTATTATATTTGTTTGTTAGCAGACTAATAGATTAATTACTTAAGAATTTACTGTTTTTTATGCTTTGATGTGCAGTGGATTATCTGATGATGTGTTATGAAGAATCATCAGAGATATGGGAGATAGCTGCTGCTGAAAGGTCACATCAGCTGTTTGTTTCAGATTTGCAGCAAATGCACATAGATACAGCTGCAGGAATTACACGCCTTGGATTGGAAAGTTTCCAGGACAAACACAGCAGAGTTCTACCTTTTAAAAGTCATATTAGTAGTAGTATTTTAGTGAACACTGATACTTTAGAAAGCATTTGAGAGGCTTGTTTACAAGATTCTTAGACAGATGCTTCTGCTCATTAGGAAATGCCAATATAGAAGTTCTGTATCTTCCTGGTCTAGAAGATTGCAGATACATCCAGGAGAAGGAGATGGATTATGTAAGCATTAACAGCAGTGGAAAATCTGCAGTCTGCATAATTGCTTCAAAATACTTACCATCTTCCACTTCTCATTCATTTGGGACCTTGAAAGAAAGAAGGTCTAAAAAAAGAAAATCTTTTTTATGGAGAATTTTATTTGTTTCTGTTTAGTTTTGGGAAGGCGGTGAGCTAGTAGTGAATAGTGTAACTAATCTGGCAACTGTGAAGTCAAATTTAAAATAAGATGTTTTTCAGCAGAGATAAGGGAAAAAGAACTTGATTCTTTATAGCCAAGCTATGTTAATTTCCAAGATTATGGACATAAGATACTGTAAACATTTTTAATTTGAAAAGGCTTGTGGTTTTCAAAAATCTATGGCTTTTGTGATTTTGTATCTTGACATCAAACGAAGTGAGGGCCAGATTTCTGAAATAAATAAATGGATTCTGGGATAATCCAAGTTAAAGATCATTTGTGGTCTGAGTAAAGATGTGCAGCAGTATGTTGTTTATAAACCACTCCTTTCTCATTTTTATACATTTTTCCAAGATAGAGCCTTGGTCAGATTTATGTGCTCCTTTTCTCATCTTCTGAATCATCCAACAACTTCTCAGGAGTTATAAAGATACAGTGACCCAGATCCTCTGCTGCAGCTGAGGTGGCAACAAAGACAGCTCCTGTTGCTGGGCTCTTCACTGGGTTTGACTTTGAACAGGGGATGTCACAATCTCGACACAACTCAGGTCTCAGATAGCACCAGTTTCAGTGGGCTGATTTTGCAACTCAAGTATTACTATTGTAAAAGAAATTCATAGTCATGCATTTTTCCTTATGCACTGCCATTTTTTTTTCCCAGTTGTGAAATATGACGTAGCTTAGGGACCATCAGAGGGCTTGTACGTGTTCCTCCTAAATAATCTCACATTGGTTATGTGGGGATGGGGCAGTTAATGCCATTACATAGTACTGTGATGGGGTAGATGTGAGGAGAAATCTTTTAATGATGAGGATGGTGAAGCACTGGAAGAAATTGCCTGAATAGGCTCTGAAGTATTCCTCACTGGAGATCTTTAAAGACAGATTCATCAGGAATTATGTGCATATAGTTCACCATGTTGCAAGTCTGAGGTGTGTCCTAGATCAGCATTTTCTACTTGTGATCTATGATTTCTTTTTTTTTTTTCCCCATCAATTTTTCCCTGGATTTATAACTGAAGTTATTACCCTTCAATATTTTCCTCTAATCAGCTTAATCTTTTTCTAATATTTATTTAGCTAGATGATTATTTTAGTGTATTTTTTTAAGCCTTGGGAGCTCAGAAATAATAAATCATTGCAGGATAAATCATTGCTGGTGGAGTTTTAAGGGGACTGTCAGCACTGCTAGTATTCTCAGCCCAAACAGCTGCTTGCAGATTCAGTCATAAAAGCACCTTATACACAGGAAGAATTCTGCTCTGGAAAGGAGGACTGTAACTAGAAAACAATGTATAAAAGCAAATTAAAAAAAGGTAACAATGACCACTAATAAGACCCCAAACTTGGTGTCGTTAGGGCAGCATTGTGGGAGAACAGGAAAAATGAAAGTGCTGCAATGGCTGCATGTTCTGTAGAGATCAGCTCTAGGAGAGAACAGCTTCCTCCTCCATCCTTAATCAGAGACTTTCTAGCTGTAGAGGGAAAGTAAGTGAGAGACTGCACACATCGACCTGCTGGACTGGAATGCAGGAGTGGTGGCTAAATATAACACGCGGCTCCAACTGGTAAAAGAAGGAAAAACAAAGAGCTGTGGGAGGCAGCTATGGCAATGATACGCTGCGCCTCTGCTATGCAAGTTTTGTTTTACAAGGTTCCTTTGATGTCAGATCTCTCTGCAGTGACAGCTGGTTTCTGAAGTTCATTATGGAGTAAATAGATGCTACTTTTATAAGTCACCTCCTGATAAAATCCACAAATTTAATAATTTCCAGGAATGTGCTGTGAGAGTGCTGAACTCCAAAGTATCAGATTTTTCTGACAGATAACCAGTTTTTAAAAATATGATTCTTTCCTTCTGTGCGTGTTTCTTCTCCCAGTTAGTTGTCACAGGACCTTCCTTTACTTTGCAGCATGAAGATGAAAAGCAGTGGGGAGGAGGTCAAAGGAAAATGACACCAGGAAAATGAAAGGAAAATGAAACATAACACAAGAGTAATATTTGAATGGCTCTATTTTCCTCAGTTGCTGTGTCCTGCTTGATGCAAAGGAAGGAGATGTAGGCATTCGGGGAGTTGACTGGCCTCGTGGGTTGTGTGCTTTGTCATGTGCTCCTCCTTGAACTCATTCTGGAGTGAGTGTCTCTGTGGCAGTGGGACTGGAGAGTCCATCCATCCACTGTGCCTTAGAAGAGCTAAAAAAGGTGGAAGAAATCCCCGTCAAACAAAACACTAGAGGAGCGAGTAGCTCACCCTGCTCTATGGAGCATCTGAACTCCAGACACAGACTTTCATTGCTCTCTGCAGTCAGGGAGCTGCCAGGTTTGAGAGGCAGCGTCACATCTCCCACGCTGCTCCTCAGACATGGCTCCAGAATCGGTCATAGTTTTTGGTGTGGACTTACTCCTTGGGGCCATGACCTGGAGCAATCCAGAGGAAATATAATTATAGTGTAAAAGATCTTTGGGAAGTAAGTAGGATGTTGTAAGTTAATTTCTTTCCTTTGGCTGCTGTCTCCTGAAACCATCAAATCTTTTCCCACCAGTCTTCTACACCACTAAGTGCACAAAAATATCTTGTTCCTTTCTTTTGGAGATTATTCCTCAAAACAAGGTCCTATTTATCATAGTCTGACTCTTTCACCTTCTCTTTCTATCTGTTTGGGTCTTTGTGTCAGTTATAAAAAAAAATCCTTTTTCTCCCTGATAGCATGTGTGATGGGTAACTTTCAAATTCATCTCTAGAATATCACAAGTCTTCTGAGTAAACATCTGCTGAGTGAGCATCAGATTTTTTTGTGCTTCACCTTGATTTTGCAATAGCATTGACCAAATTCAGTGAGCTTCTGTTTCAAACGCCTTACCTGGATGTTGTCAACAGAAGAATTGTGCCTTTACTGGGTATTTGTTTGGCAACACCTCTGCTTCCGGGTGATAAGTTATTTCAGCATATTGAAATACAGGTAAATTTGAAAAATAACAAACCTCCTGTTTTCTGAGAACTTGGAATTTTAATGAGACTGTATAGTACAAAAGTGATATGCTGTAAAACCTTGCTGTACTGAAACTAGAGAGCACTGAAGCTGGAACATGATTACCCACATGGGTATTTTTCATAAGTTCAATAGTGTGTTTCCCTGCCTGTTTGAGAAAATAAATCTCTTGGTTCCAGAGCACCTTGCTTACATCTCTTGGAATAAGGTATGTCATAGCTCAAGCAATAGTGTCTTCAATCAAGGAAGCAATACTCTTTTTTTTCTTTACTAACGTAAAAGCATTCCTGATGAAAACTTTTTCAGCTAAACTGAAATCAGCAAATCACACCTGTCTAAAGTGGTGTTTAAAATGTTATATGTCCAAATTATGGTTCACCCAGATCGTCATTCTGCAACAGGTTTTTTTCTGAGTCAACCTGACATGCCAGCAATGTCCTTTTCCTGTTGCGACTGGGTTTTGCAGAAGCACAGGATCCATCTGCCTGAGACTTACTGTAGCAGCGAGGCCATACACAATGTTGGTGCAAAGTGTCAATTATGCATTAGTATGCAGCATAACAGGCGTTAACAGTGGAACTGGACAAGCCAGGTGGTGTAAGTCCAAAGGAGAAAGAAAACTTTAGTAGTGGTGAAGGCTAGCTAATAACAGTTTCTTGCAGATGAACATTTAAAAAAAAAAAAATTAAATAAAATGACTACAATTCTTTTGTAGGAAGATGCTTTAATTGCTCCTTTGTTTCCATAAGTCACTGCATAAATTATATCTTATCTATAAATTCTCTCTGTTTTTGGCTTTGCCTCCTGGGGTTTTAATTTATCAGACTTGTCATTTCTTGAATATTATCACAGATTGAAATGTACAGTAGACACCTGGAGGCTTTTACTTTTTTCCATCCTTGGGCTTTGTAGAAATAGGACCATCTGGCCTGTAGGTCTGGAAGCATCAACATTCACTCATTAAATGTGTCTGAAGCCCTCACTTTCAATCTGCCATGTTTAGCTACCTTAGGACTGTTGTTAGGTGGTCTGTTGTTTTCACCTGTTGTTTACAAGCAGTTTAAATGTGTGCTCCAAACTAGAGGCAAATATCTCCTGCACCTATCTCTGTCTTCATGTTTCGTTACTACTTGGCTTTTCCTGGAATAAGAACCTGGGGGTAAAGAATGGTGAGAGATTTCTAAAATTTCTGTGACTGCTTCAGAAATGGTTATCAAACACAACGCCTGAAGAGGACCCTGCTGGGTTATCTGGTGTGTGCTTCTCGTAACACAAACAGCAGTGAAGTGTCTGCTTCCAGTGACAGCCGCGGGTAAAGATCCCTGAAGGGTGAACCTTTGCCATGTCAAAAAGGGCTCAGGAGCCCCTGGGTTACCTGCCATGCTTAGAAAAAGTTCTTCAAAGGAGAGAACTCTCTGGTTCTTTCTGGGGAGGAGCATGATTTTCATGCTGGGAGGGAAAATATGTTCTAGTTGTGAACTAACTGAAGACTGTCATCTTGCGTAGTATCCCTGGGAGAAGTCAGACCCCAGAAAGGAGCCTTGTTTTGATTATTAGCAGCAACTTACCTGCCTGTCAGGAGATGGTGACAGGCTGTAAAACCCTCTTCTATTTTGCACGCGCTGGAAGAGTTGACAGCAGCTTATTGTGAACTCAGCAATGATGTAATGGCACTGTCTTGCTAATCTAGGGTTTTTTCCTTCTCTCTGTAGTTAATAAATACAGTTTAAAACTTTTTAATAGAAATGGGAGTATAAAATTTCAAGCAGAATACTCAAAGGATTGGCTTTGTCGTGTGAACATATCCCCTCATGTGAATGACTTAGTGTTCGCTAAGGCTAGTTACAGCAGCAACCTCTCCAATATAATAGAAAAAAAGCCTGAAAATGTGCTGCTGTGATGTAAGCCTGAATAAGGCTTTAGCTTCATCTGGAGACCTCAGGTTCAATGAGAAGTTTCAGTAGGAGCTTCTTAGAACATAGGTCAGATCACGTTTACTGAGGGAAGGTTTACATTTTCAGGGGAGACTGCTGAAGATGCCCAGTGCTACATCTCCAGTCCAACCCATATGCAAGATGCTGGGATGTGACGAGTCATGCTGAACTGCATGCAGCAGTTATATATACATGTGTGTATATGTCTGTGAAGGACTGAGCTGATAATTTCTAATTAGCATTTGCAGACTTTTATTTAACCTTGACTTTTACTGCCTGTGATTGAAGTCATGCTCACCCTGCACAGATTGCTTTCCACAGTGATTCCAGCAGTTCATTTTCTCCTTTCTGTATCACTCCACCTTATTGGTGCCTTCAAGGATTAATTTATCGCAGGTAAAGCTGATTTATAAATGTGAATTTACACAAATAAGATTAGAAGGCTGTGATTCACAGCCACCGTAGTAACTTTAATAACTAGGAATACTTAGGGAGTCAAAATAGGTATTGATCTCTTCCTTTCCTCATTTTGCCTGAAATATACTCAGATCTATCATTTACTCAGAATAAAAGTAGATCTGACAAAGCTTTGGAACATACAAACCATTCCTGTCTGTTTGCATACTTCAGATCTGTTTTGATATCATTCCTCATTGATTTTCACTGTAGGGAGATAGCTCTCAAAATCAGCTTTCCATGAGGTGGTTCCAGCAGAAGGTAAAATGCACTGTGACTATACATAGTAAGTATGATTGTCTTCATTTTTTAAGTTATTAGCAAGTGTGGACCTAAATCATACACCTTTTGCCATAAAACTCAGAGACATGGGGGAGAAGGTAAAGCTAGGGAGTTTTACCTCCATCTCCAGATACTCTAGGTCAGCTCTGTAGGCTGTGCCTGGACAAATCCCATCGGGCTTCCTCAAGAGCGTATACTGCACCAGTCATTTTGGACATGGCATCTGGTGCTCATTAGCCCCTGTGAAAACATCCATGCCTTCTACAGAGGGATCTGACTTCTTTGTCCTCTGAAGGCCACGAGCAAAGACGATGCTGTGCCCTCCAGCCTCGTGCAATTGGACTGACTATGCATCCAATTTTTATGTGATATGGGGAAGTAAGAATGTGTGGTGAGGCAAATTTATCAGTTTACCTAGAAGCATTATTTGGCAGTAAATTGCACAACCTGACTCAACAGTCTCTTCCTGATCTACCTTTTGCTGTTGTTGTACAGACACTTTTTTCTCTGGTGTAACCTGTTTCCATCCCAAGGATGTGTACGACACCCCTGCAAGTGCTCGGCAGAGAGGTCACTGGGGGATGTGTAGGGGAGGGCGGTGGTGAAAAGGTGTCACTCCTCCTGGTGCACCACGTATCAAAAGCCACTGTCCTTTACTTCCAGCTTGAGGGAAGTCTTTCTTTAAGCTGCCTTCAACTCTTTGTACACGAAATACCTGTGCTGACTGCCAAATTCCGAAATATATATATATTTTTTTGTCCTTCTTGTCTAGTGAGCCATAACTTGCTCTGGGAGGGGAAGAAGGAAGCACTTCTCCAGAGAAAGGATTCCTTCTGCGGCATCAGTCCTGGCTGCTCACAAAACTTGGCCCTGCTCTCACTCCCAAATTTGGGGTCTGCAATTAGAAAGACTCAGCTGATGGGGGTGTGGAGGTATTTCTTCTCTTCTACTGTTATTAGTATTGTTTCTGTCTGTCCTTCTAAGTTAGACTTCACCAGGCAGGATGAAGTGTTGGTGCTTTCTCCCAGGCCACTTTGTGAGACATGTGCATCACCTGCTGCCACAGCCTGCAGGGAAAACGCCCAGCAGATCAGAGCAACAACCTGAACAAAAGCAATCATTTAACCTCCATGCTATCCCCAAGGGCTTCCTAGCTTCATAGCATTTTGGTCTCTGTTATGATGATTTGGTACCTGAATGATCTATGCACTTCAGGCAGTGATGGTGAAACGACTGAAATAGAAACCAGGGCCAACATACCTGCAGCAGCTTCAAAGAGCAGCGCCAGGCTCTCCTTCCCAATTGTCCACAGGGAGTTTGAAAATGAAGGGATAAAACTAGTTTTCTGAATTCCTGATTTCTAGTAGTTGTAAGAAATAACCATCTATAGAATTAATGCATGACTGGATATTTATATGGTTCAATCAAGAAGAAAGTTTCATAGTTGGTTCAGAGGTAAAGCATAAATAAAGCATCAGCACTAATCTCTAAACAGGATTTTGCAGTAAGGGAATCTGGTTTATGAATGGTAAAACTAAAGCAGAAATTGATGCACGTCTCCATGCAAGCTTCCATCAGCGGTAACCACTGTGCCTGGGAAGCACAGAGCTTGCTCTGCCGGCGCTGTGCAGCTGGACTGTACCAGTGCTGTACCTGCAGTGTTCAAGGAGTGACAGACTGAGGTGAACTGTGTCGAGTCAATTTGCACACGAGCAGTCACATTTCCAAATACCCCAAAGCTGACGGATCACTGCTAAAATAGCAAATTTGCCCTCTTGAGCCCATGAGGTTGGAGATTCAGCTGGAAAACCTCCAAAAAAAGTTAACCTTTTGAATTTTTCATGTTCTTTTTCTGCATTAGACTTGAATCTGCAGTCTCATAGTTATTCCAGACAAGACTGTACCAAAATAATTTTAATTATGTCAGTGAGTAACTAGTGTGAGAACAGGATTGGGATTCTTACAAAGAAAGCATTGTTTTAGTTTTAAATCAATTCAAAATTAACAGTAATACATAGTAATACACAATCCATCTTTTATTGCACCTTGTTACTGTAAACGCGCATGAGTTTAATGCATGCTTTTAGCAGCTGCTTAGACTACCTTATGTAAATAAACAAGGTTAAATTGGTAAAAACACTATCTAAACTGCTATACTTACTATAGGAAATAACTGAAACACAGTAAACAACTGTAGTGGGCTTATTTAGTCTTCCAGGCAATAATGAAGGCTGACTGCTGAAACCATTAATTATTTGCAGACTGTTTGCTGTAGACTTTATCCTTCAGCTGAGAAAAATCCCACAACTTGCTACCCTACTCGCAGTACAATAGGGTAAGTTAGAAGTTACTGTACTAGTGCCAAGTTATACCAGCCTGAACCTGGTGAGGGTGGACAGAATAGAGCCCTCTCTGTTCGCTCATGCTTTATGAATGTGAGCAAGGATCTTGCTCTGTTCTCAAACAGAGGAAAAAAAAATGTACTGTTCACTGGGAATCTGCTAAACCGTATGAAGAGAAAACTGCCAGTATCAGATGAGATAAAACTCTAATGAATGTAAGCCTGAGAATTCAAGTAATAACGTGACTGCTCATTGCTATATAGGAAAAACTGAGCTGGAGTATAAGATTAATTAGCATTAATCATTCTGTCTGATACAAATGTGAGTAGTAAAGAGCAAATAACAGAAGCTCTCATTAAAAGTTAAATCTTTTTACAGTGGTTGTTAAACATACTTTGCAGTATACAGGTAAAGACAATGCAGGGAAGACACCTGCTAATTCTCCTGACTATGAGCAGGTATCCAAAAGTTGCCCTACAGATGCAATCTGTATGGATTAAATAGACTTAGTAGCATCTTCTCATCCTCACATTTACAATTTCAGATCAAACTTTTTCATACAAGGCAAAGTTGAAATGCTTTAAAATGGGAGACACCTTCTTGTAGAGTGTATAAATGCTGATAGCACTGATTTATATACAATCTGAATTGTGATTAACATTTTAAGCTAATATCCAAATCAAGTTGTTATTTTTATGACCTATCAAATGAAAATTATGAGGCTCTTAAAAAGCCCTCAACAACAGGCTCATAAAGGGGATAATGAGAGAGACATTAGCTGTTTATAAAAGATAATATCTCATGCAAATTTGACATTACATGTCTTACTGCATGTTATTAGCTGTTTATTGGCTATGCAAATATTATTCACTTTTTGTAAATGTTGTCTGCTCTTCAGTCAGCTTCAGTGCTATGGTTAAGCATTTTGCAAGGAAAATAAAAAAGAGCTAAACCTCACTCTTGTCTTTGATCAATGCTTAGAATAAAATGGAAATATCAATCCTTATTTCCAATGTACTTCTTCAAGGTGGCCATCAGTTGTTTAAGGCCTCCTAAACTACACAAAATGCTTTAAAAATAGGGTTGGTTCATAATTTCTAAAATTGTTGTCTGGGTTTTTTTTTGTTTCAGCTGCTGCCCCTTGGAGGCTGTTCTAGGACCTCTCTCTTCTGATCGAAATCATCCTTTAATGTCCTACCCAAATATATTCAAGACAATTTATACCCATTTGTTCCTGTGCCAGTATTATCCTTTAGCTTAAAAAAAGTCTTTTCCCTTCCTGGTGTGTCCCTGAAGTATTTTCTAAAAGCAGTTGTACTTCTTCCCAGCCCTTGTTTAATTAGGCTAAACAGGCCAGGCTGTTTTAGCCTTTTCTCTTAGGATTGAAGACTTTCCCCCGATTATGATGCCTCTCTACTATCTTCAGTTTTTAATTCTTTCTTATATTTTAACACAGGTGAACAGAATTGTTCAGAGCCTTACAGACAAGGACTAGCGCCTTTTACAGTGCTGGTTATTACTTGCCATATCATCTTGGCAATATCTCTCTGCCCACACAAGAAATTACCGTTTTTTCCTTTTCCCTACTTCCTCCACAGCTGACAAGTGCATTTTGATCCCTTGCCTCCTATGCGGTTTCTAACTTTAGGATGCTCAATTCAACTGAAATTCTTGCTAGTCACTAAATGCATGTCCTTGTTCTCAGTAGTACTAAATTACCCTGAGTACCCATTGCTTCCATTTTCAGTGATACCATTCTTCTTGTGTGATATCCCAATTCACTTACGTCTCAATGGCAAAATTGGTGTCATCAGCAGACTCCACAAAGACTTTTCTACCTGTGCTACTGCTGCGTTGGCAGTGCAGCCATCCCCAGGGCTCTGCCACACGCAGCCACCCTGCAGCAGCTCCACTGCTCCGTGGAAAGCCAATTTCACCAAGTGCGTGGCTCTGTGTTTGTCCCAGAGCGTGCAGGAACCCAGATCAGAGTGCTCTCAGCCTGCTTCTCCACAAATAAAAGAACATTGCAAACACTGACACATGCTCTTCGGGTAAATTAGTGGGATGGTGTAATACAGGACAATGTGTCTGATTTCAGTGAATTTACAGAGCACTGGAAATCTGCGAGCGATTTGGGCTGGGGCTGGTCCTTGTGCGTACCTTGCAGCCTGCTGCCAGGCAGGGAGCTGCTGCTGGAGACAGGGTTTTGTAAATCCCGTGATCCTGCAGTTCCAGCTACTCTTCACCCAGGCAGAATACTTCAAACATCCCTAATCTGCGCAGTAGCTGTACCGAGGAAGAGCCAGGTAACTGAAAGCAAAGCAAATGTGTTAACTAGCACGGAGCACAGGCTGTGCCCAGTCACCGGCTATTTCAGACCACAGCACAGACAGTTCCCTTTCTTTAAGAAACAGCCTTGTATTATATTTTATTCACAGAGATATTCCCTACGCCATTGCCTTGC
>NW_010146132.1:81861-89291 GCF_000699245.1 Pterocles gutturalis
GTGTACAGATGTGAATGTAGTGGCTTTAAATTCACCTGCCTGCTGCATATGTCCTTGAGTCAGCAGTCTGCAGTGCACTTAGCAGCATTACAATAGCTATTATTGCCCTGCTTCCCAGTGGGCTACCATTCATTCCAATCCTGTCAAAGCCTCCAAGTGCCAAATGCAGAAATTTAACATTCAATTAGCACTCTGTTTTGTTCAGGAAGCATTTTACAATGGCAATGTGCTGCTTGTGCATCATTATGAGATAGTAGTCCTTCTTTGCTAACACCTTGCCGTAATCGGTGTCACAAAGGACTGCTAAAATGCTGCTATAATTATATATCTTAATAAAGCATAACCCTGTCGGTAGTTTACCTTAAATTTCAGCATTTCCTGATTATAAGCAATCTATCTCTTGAAAAGTATTATTTTTCTTATACAGTACTTATACATGAGAGAGTTTCTTCTTTGCCTTTTTTCTGTTGGTAAGAGAGTTGCTATTATGATCTGCTCATGAGTTGGTATGATTCGTATACCTCAGCCTTTGCAGCAACCATTATTTTTTTGTGGCAAACTCCCTCTTCCTGTGGGAGGATTTAGGATATCTAATATATGTGTCTAAAATATAAAGGATGCTGGTGTATTTCAGCTAAAAAGAGTGTCAGAAAGTCTCAGAGAAAAACTTCAGCAGCTGTCTGAAGTTGAATTGCAGCCTACATGAGGTTCATATACATTAGTAATAAGCATTAGAAGTTCCAAGGTAGAGGATGAATTTGGGCTTTACGCAGGCTGTGAGTAACTCTGAGCAGATCAATTCAAGACAAAATCTCTCTCATCTAGATGGAGTTTCATTTTTTACTTTCTGATACCTGATTTGCATTTCCTCAGCCTGATTTGGTCACTTAAAAGCCTAAAGAAAGAAGCCAGATAAGTTGTTTGAGGAAGATGCAGTTCTCAGCTGGGGAGAGCAAACCAGGAGAGAAATCGGGTAATTAACAGGCCTGCGAAAGTGCGGGACTACCAAATTATTTTCCTGTCTAGTCTTGTACGAGAGAATTATGTGTGGCTATGCAAAACCACTGCAGTGCTCCAGGGGCTGACTGCAGGGGGGATTTATCATCTGTTCAGCACAGCTGATTGGGCTGGGGGGGTAGGAGAAGAAGGACTTCAGAAAATGATCCCAACATTTCACCTGAGGTTTCACATTTGCTAGATGCTTAAATTCAACTCTGTTAAAAGCATTACCATTTTCCCACCTATTCAGTCAGAATCTGTCAGTGCCTATGTAGGCTTTTACTGTTCTCCATCTTGCTAGGTAGGCAGCTAAGATGACTGAAGTTTATTAGCTGGCACTGAGAAAATAAATAGGAAGAGCATGTAGTAAAGAATGTTGTAAGTATTGTGAGCTGTACAAGAGTGAGTGGTAGGAAAATGCCCTGCAAGTCCATCAGTTTTTCTCTCCCCACCACTTCTCATCTGTCCCTGGATCCTACAAGCAGATAAATGGACCCAGAACCCCCAAATGCCTTTCTGAAGTCTTTGAAAAGGAGTAGGATTTACTCTCTCTCTTATGATAGCAGTGACTCACCAAGAGTGTTCTCATTTGAAAGGTCTCTTTTCTTCTCCTCCTACTCCTACACTTTGTCTAATACTTGAAGAGGGATAGTATTCCTTCCCCATTGAAATACAGCAGCTCAAATGGCGTGTTTGTATGAAGATGTTCTGCTCAGTATTCTTGTTACTCTGTCTTTCAAATGCCACTTTGTATTTCTGGACAAAATTGAGTAACAGCATTTTTATTATTCGAAGTTCTTTATATCAGATAATGGAAATTACCTGATTGGCTTACTCAAAATGCAAATTATATTGAAAAAAAAGTAATTTGGAATTAGGTTAGATGCATAAATATTTTTTTCTGTAATTTTTCAGTGCATTTGTGTGCAACTGTTAGACCTTGGGAAGCTGAGAGATATGTGTGCTTCCTGGCAGGTGCCAGGAGATTGGGAAAGTGGTATTAGGAGATGAGCAGGAAAAGCCATTCTGCTTCTAAATTTGACAGTTTTCCCTCCTTCTGTCTTACGTTTCTGCTGATACTCTTTCTTTTCCACTGAGTTTCCTGTTGTGGATAAAGAATATATCTAAAAAACATTAAAGGATACTAATAATCTTCCTAAACCTGAATGGTATGGACTAAGTAAGATAACATTGTACTGAACTGTTTTGTGTCCAAAGAACTTTGGTATCAGCTGGTGGCAGTACCCCACTCACTACATGCTATATTCGACTTTGAGTTTTCAATGGCTTACGAATTTTCAGCAGTTGAGCACATTAGCAAGTGAAAGTTTGTGGCTGAAACCCATCTGTAGTGAGAAACTGGACAGTAATATTTACTGGTGGCCAGGAACTAAGTAAAAGGAAATCATCATAATAAAAATGCAAAACAAATCCTGTAGAACAAGAAATTGGATTATGAATTTACTCATTGTGGGCTTAACGATTCTTCCTGATGGGATGAATGTGTTTCCACGTGTAAGACTGTTTGCCTGCACAACTATGCAAACACTAAAGCTATAGAGTCCCCATGAGATAGTTCTTTATCTTTGTTTAAAAAAAAAATAATTTACAAATCCTCCTCTCTGTAGTATCCTGGAATATTACGAAGCTTCTGTGGGTGTCCAGCAGAGTGCTATTTTGCAAAACGTGCACAAAAGAGATTCTCCAAATGCCAGTGTCAGTATAAAGTAATAGAGCTGGCAAACATTACACTAAATTAAAGATGTGTGTACATAAATATGTATATATTTGAAAAAAAACTCCATTACTGCCAAGATCTGCATTGTGTTACCTGCATACTGGACCTCTGAGAACGCAAGTCCAGATTAAAATCAAATAATGGAGCTTAGACAAATTCATTGTAATGTAGGTCTTAAATAATGAAATCACAGATGAAGTATAGACTTATTTTTTTCTTTTGAGTTTTAATTCCAATAGTAAGCCTTGTGGTAATTTGCAATTAACGCTGTCCTATTAGCAAATACAGCAAAGCAAGTAGTTCTTGACCGAAGATATAAGTCCAAGTATGGTCTGTTCATTTTGTGGAAATGTATCTTCAATATTTAATTGAACTGACTCATGCTGAGCTATTTTAGGTGAATTAAAAAAGAGTGATTACAATTTTGACTGAATTTATCAAAATTATAATATTTCACTAGTCTTTTTTTTTTTCCTGAGGGCAAATCAAGTATTCTGAACTTCTTACATTATAAATTGTTTTTAACACTAAGCATAAGTATATTGTTATTGTATGCAAAAGTTCTTGAACTCTAAGATGGAACAAATAAACTAGAAACTAGTCTAGAAGAAATAAAAATGGTACAAAGCACTAGAACAATGAACAGAAACTGCAAGCTGTTTTCACTAGAATTCCTGAGGGTAAATCAAGTATTCTGAACTTCTTACATTATAAATTGTTTTTAACACTAAGCATAAGTATATTGTTATTGTATGCAAAAGTTCTTGAACTCTAAGATGGAACAAATAAACTAGAAACTAGTCTAGAAGAAATAAAAATGGTACAAAGCACTAGAACAATGAACAGAAACTGCAAGCTGTTTTCACTAGAAACAGGTATCATCCTAATGCATGTTTTTACCAATCTTTTAAAATAGAGAATGAAGGACAGAAAGTTCAAGGTAGATGGATAGAAGATGGAAAAGACTGGGGAAGGAACAAAAATGGTGAATGGTCCCTAGGGATAAGTTATTATTCAGCAGGGAGGACCAAATGCTGCTTTATTCCCACTGTGAAGAGTTGGGATTCCTTAACTGCTGAGTGCACTTCCCAGGAGAAGCAGTCCAAGAGCACGCTCACTCGCACAAATGAGCATTGCCAGGCTGTAGCAGTGAAAGGCGCTGGTTTTAAGCCATTTAGAAAGATATCAGTAATGAAGATATGCTGGTATGGATTTTAGCTCTGGCTGTGCAGGTGGCTGGAGTGTCTGGACTTTGACATGGCCTGGCAGCCTATGGCAGCAGGTCTTCAGTCTTTGGTTCTTGCACTGTCTGTATCAAAACTGTGTCTTGATATAAATGCACCTGCAAGTGCACTTGCTACAAGTGCATCTACATTTCTATCTATAAAGGGTAGTTGTTCAT
Organism: Pterocles gutturalis; assembly: GCF_000699245.1. NCBI lineage: Eukaryota > Metazoa > Chordata > Aves > Pterocliformes > Pteroclidae > Pterocles > Pterocles gutturalis. The sequence continues at coordinate 86,001 of NW_010146132.1, forward strand.
CTAGAATCCACCAGGATTCATTTGGAGTCATTTGGGGTTCAAATAATCTGCTGCTGTGGGTTATTTAAAAGAAGCAGAATAGATAGGAAGGAAAGGATGGGGAACAATTCTGGAAAGGAGTGTTAAAGCAGAGCTAAACTACAGAAGTGTTGGATATGAGCACAGAATCATGATCAGAGTGTATTTACAAACACAGGAGTCATGCTTTCAAATAACATTAAGATTCCTCAGCAAACTAAGTAGTTACCATTGTGTTCTCTCTTTAAAATATTACCTCTGTGTGCCAAGACTACCAGAAAGAACACAACTCATTATTCTTCCCTTAAAATCTCATTTTGAAAAGCAGGAAGAATCAAGGGCATAAGTATTACTTCAGTATTTCTTTTTACTTTCGCAAGGCAAAGAGAAAGATGTACTTAACACAGTAATTTCCAATGCCTAACACATCATGTTAAAACTCAAAGACATGGAAAGATGGTTTTAAATAAAAGTCAACTATTAATTATATTAGGTGTAGGATATGTTCCCAAGTAAAAGCAAAAATATCTTCTGAATATTCAAAATCACCATAAACATTGCAGTGTGAGAAAGACTGAGAGAAGATTTATTTTATCTGCTCAAAGACTCCAGATTTTACTTGGATTAATCTGATTTTTTTATCTTTAAAGACAAACAAATAAGCAAACAGGTGCACCATTAACCTATCCCTTTTTACCAGCAATTTATTCTCCCCATGTACTGAAAGAGAATTGTACCCAGAGGAAAGAGATTCAATATTTTATCCACACCCTCATCATTTATGTACTAGAATGGATTAAATGTTAATCTCTTAATAATCCTTAATGAAGCAAGAAAGATCTTCAGAAATTAGCACTGTTTAATTGTCAGATGCCACCTTGAAGGAGATGCTATTTGTCAGTCTGGGCAGGTCCCTGTCATTGCTGGGTTTGAAAACAGATTGTTTATTTCTCCAGGACAAAGCACTGCTGCACCAGCTGGAAACTCTATGGTTTAATGCCTGCAGATAAATGATATGAGCGCTGTAAGGTGTCTATCAGAGACAGGAAAAACAGCAGTTTGGAAACTGTTGATAAGCGGTCTTCCTCATTTGAAAAGTGAGGTCAAGGAAAAAACAACACATGGGATTCATAAAAGTAGTAAAATTAGAGTACAGGAGGAGGAGTGGGTGCATAAATCACAACCTCTGTGCTGAGGAGTCCTCAGGTAGATGGGGTGAGCGAACAAAGGAAGGACAGTGGTGAGCTTTGACGCAAGAGCGATAAGATCTTCAAGAACAACAGAGATTCAGCAATTAAAAACAAAGCATCAAAGTTTTTTGTGTTTTTCAGTGAACCATTTAAATTTCTGTTAAAATGCAATAAGCTTGAGCTGTCTGAGCTGTGAAATTACAAAATAAAAAATATCTATAAGTAGCAGACTTGCCAAAATATATGAAATTGCTTAAAAAACGTTTTGATAAGTAATACAAAAAATTCTTAGAGGTACTCCTAGCAGCAGAAAAAAAACTTGTGACTGAGATGTTCGTGGTCTCCTTCATATTCCTTATCAGCCATGGAGCCTTTTGCACAAAGAATAAGGAATAATAAATCTGTCAGAGAAATAATCTTGAAGGAACACATCAAAAAGAGTCTGTTACGTTTATCTTATTTTTATCTAACCTTGAAGGGTTTTTTATAGTTGCTATCTAAAAAAGTGTCTATCTTCAGACTAATTCATGTCAAAACTGAAGTGTTAGCTCTTCGTTTGCCTCACTTGAAGAAGCTGTTTTCCCAAATATGTTTTGGTAAAATGGACAAAAGATATTTATATATTTATAAATGAAAATAAATTGTAGTCCCTTGGAGTTGTTTATTAAAAAAAAAAGAAAAAAAGCAGCTGACAGGGAAATATTTAATAAATAATGTTTTTATTATTCCAAAGACTTCCTGCTATGTTCTCAGCATAACTGTAGTCAGAATACTAAAAATATTGCTAGAACTTGGTAGGATTAAGAATAATAAAAGATCTCCAAAGTACAAATGTAAATACAGTGTCAATTTTTAAGCCTTACATCATTTTATGCCACCTAAATAGGCAGAGGAACACCAGGCACACACAGCAGGGCCTACCTAATGCCGAGCATCCCTCGTTATCGGTATGTTCTGTTCTATATCACACAGCGAGATATTATTTTCCTTCCTTGGGGATGCATAATGCAAATAATCGAGTCTTTAACCAAAAGTGTTCAGTCATAACCAGAAGTTTCAAAGACTAGGCAGCAGTGGGATATATACACTGGCTGCTTGTTCATCTCCATCTCTAGAGGTATCACGGGCAACTTGGTCTCTGTTTGCTCTGTCTCCTTCCAGCTAAACATCTTACATCTGAAATGTTCATACATAGAGCTAAGTTTAATAGATGGAATGGCTTCTGTCATAACTAGCATTTGCTAATTATGTTTTTAAAAAGATAATAACTACAGTCATGTGCCTTCTGATATTTTCCTGTTATTTATAAGCCTGAACTTCCTAAATAAACCACACTAGAAAATAATGCAAATCTGGAAGTAAAGGAACAGAAAATAATCAAGTAGCAGATAGCACAATTCCAATTACTTATGTTGGAAAAGATAGAGGTAAGGAGGGAGAAAAAAAAGAGTGAAGCAGGGAAGTTTCTTGTGAGTGATACTGGTGAAAAAAAGTCTATGGTAAATGTTATTTGCAAAGAAAAAAAAGTATTTTTGTTTGTTCCTCATGTTACTGGTTTGAACAAAATACAGTTTGTTATCTCAGAAACAGTCCCACGTTGTGGCTCAAAAAATCCATTGCCGAATGAGTTATACATTCCTAAACAGAGAGTTCATGAGCTTGTTCTGCCGCTCCGTCAGACCAGTCAGTTCTTCACCCTTCCAAGACCCAGTAACGTCAGGATCATTTTTCTTCAGTCGCAGTGTGTCTCTGAAGGCACAGCAGATATAATTTAAGGCAGAAGAGAAGTGTGTTTATTTCAGTGTCAGAGATGTAGAATGCCAGTGTTTTACCATTAGATAATGCACCATATAAATCTTCCCGTAGGCCAGAGCTGGGAAGGAGCACTTGTCTCGCAGAACCTGAGCTGTGGGGACAGCTTGGCACCAGGTGCTGCCGAGGCAGGTGAACCCTCTGATATGGAGATGTTTCCTTCGGACTCCTTACTCTTTGTTTTCTGTAGTGGACATGGAGAACTACATTTCACTAACAAGTTTAGGGGCCTTACTTCTGTAGTAGTGTGGTGGGTTAGCCCTTGGCTCGG